>NW_025776792.1:15000-131180 GCF_021130785.1 Homalodisca vitripennis | reverse complement strand
TCCTAGGTACTAAATTAAATTGGTTTGAGTGTATTGAGAATTTAAAATAACATAGTTGCTATCTAGAACTCTGTTTCTGTTACATAAACTTAGTTATAGTTGAGTGCTCTCATGATAGCGTACAATGCTTTTTTAATAGTCACGTTTCTTACGGTATCAAGCTTTGGAGACACTCAAGTCACCTTCATAAAAATACTATTGTTACAGAAAAAAAGCAGTAAGAATATTAACCAATACTACTTTGTATGAACGTTGTAGAACCCCTATTTACTAGATTATAATGGTTATTAAACCTGTACATTTTTGTATGCTTATGTGACATTAGAGAAAAACACCTCAAGTACCCAATCAGAGATCAGAAATACTTACAATGTCAGAATAAGGCATTGCTGGACATACCTTACTGTAGATTAAGCAAGACACAAAATAGTTTTCCTTTTACTGATATAAAACCTTTTAATAGGCTACCCGTTTCAATCAAAGAGTTACCACAAGCAGCATTTTAAACAACTTAAGTCTTGGTTATTAGAAAATCCTATGTACAATGTGATAAGTGAATATTTTTGGAGAACAATAATCTATTGAATATATTGAAATAGTGCCTGCTTGGTTTCATCTTGTTGATTTGAATTTAATTTTTTAATTTTAATGTTAACTGTTGATTTTAATATTTATTAATTGTAATTTAGTTTTAACTCTAAAATATACAACCTTCTTGGACATCTAGTTACTTATCTTTAAGTAGCCTACTTTGCTTGACATTGTATTTTAATGGCAAATAACCTGGCCTAATGCATGTAATATTGTTAAATGGCCCAATAAAATGATTAATTGACAGTGTATCGTGCCATTAGTGCTGAAATGTGGTAGGTAATCTCCACAGGGTTATGTAGTGCGCGCGAGATCTCACTAGACATTACATATTGATACAGTAAGACTCACTTTATGGATTGCATGTGTTCAGGCATTTGGGGCCGTAGAGTCAATGTCGGATCGACAGTGCATCCATAACACCAGTACAGGGGCTGTTCACTACTCTGCGGAAGACCTGGTGTCATGTTGTCACACTTGTGGGTTCGGCTGTAATGGTGGCTTCCCTGGGGCAGCCTGGCGCTACTGGGTACACAGTGGCATTGTCAGCGGAGGCAACTATGGATCGAACCAGGTGAATATTGTCTTCTATTATACAACACAATTTATATCTTACTGATGCTATGTCAGTCTGAAGCCAATCATTTACATCAACCAAATTTATAATTATCAAGTCAGTGGAGGATCCAGGCTTTACGAAACCCTGGGCAATTGGCTTTAGTGGGATCCTATTTACCAGGGGGTTTGGGAGGTATGGATAACCCCCAGGTGACTGGGGGGTCTTGGAGTTCTCTCCTAGGATATTTTGAAAAAATAGCCCTAATAATGCTTTTTTGAGGTTTTTCAACTAGTTAGCTGTGTTTGCCAACTTATAAAACTGACCTTATTTGTGTACTATTATAGTAGTTTTTAATGTACTAAATTAGCAGCCCAAAAATTTGATTAGTTGGGACTATAGGTAGTACGGTTTATCTGAAATTTGTTCACAAAATAATGCGTTTTCAGTGTATATTTTTATGTTTAACGTGCTGAAAATGGTTAGCTAAACCTAAAAGCAAAAAGTTGACATAGTTTATCATAAAATATGCCAGGTCAAAACTGTAAAGTGTAACCAATAGGCAAAAGGCACCTACATTTATGTTACATTATGTTAGATTTACTAAAAAAACTACCTGCTAATTTTATTTAATCTTACGTTTTAAGCTATACATATAAACACCAAAGTGGTAATTTCTTTCACCAAATAATTTAAGCGACAGAACAAAAATAGCAACTAGAAATTTTTAGTACAGAACTATAGATTTTATTGTACAAAACTAGTATAAAACAAAAAACAATTAAAATTATAACTAAAAAGAAAAATTACATGGTTTCCAAACAAAATTAAATAGAATGACAAGTAAAAATAGCTACTGTAAAGTAAAAATTAGATTTATTATTCGATGAAGTAGCGAAGTAACAAAAAAAATTCAAAACTATGTAAGGGTAGGCAACTCCAAATTTATGTGTGTATATAAATTAATATAACCTAATAACAACAATAAATTTAAATGATTTTTAAAAGTTGTAATTAATGTAGTTTGTTTTAACAATGAACTGAACATACAAACATATTCTTTATATATATATATATATATATATATATATATATATATATATATATATATATATATATATATATATATATATATATATTGCAAATAAATCAGGAATTATTATTTAGTAACTTACTAAAAGGAGAAAAATATGTTCACACATAGAGGCCCACAATAAAAATTACAGAAGTCCAAGCCAATTTAAGGTAATATTTGATTGAGATTAATAAAGCAGGCAAAATGCACAAAAAGTTTGCAAGTTTCAAATTAGCAACATAATTCCGTTTCTAGAGTTAATTTATTCTAATAGCAAAAACAGAACATTTTATTCTTTGTTCTAAACATTTTTAAATGTGTTAAAACTTTTCAATTACATCTTTAGAATATATATTGGATAATTTTGTATGGAAAGCAGAGCCAGAGATGATAAAACGGTCCTGGGTCACTGTGTTTCTAAGATAGGTCTTGATGAATTTTAATTTAAACTTCTTTCTGCTGATGCTACTGTGACCGGAATTGTGGCAATTATTCTTAGAGCGGACATAGGTATTTGGATATATGTTTTAGATTGTTATGTACAATTAGAATGGAAAGTACATTGTCATTAATGATATAAAAGCTGGGTCTTTGAATGTTTCAGTTGCGTATTTACATTTGTGGTTATTTTCTTCTTATTTGTTGTGTTCTTGGTCTTTTGATATTCTTATTTTGCTTCATGAAGATGTGGGTATAGAATTCCACGAATATAGAAGCTTTTTATCTTTGTTTTTTATTTCAATAAGTGCAATATATATACACAGTAGACACCCTCTTAACCGGCCTCGGGTCAACTGGCCACAAAGCAAATGATGAGTTATCGGACAGGTCACAACTCGAACGGTTGTTTTGGGACGGTTTGTTTAGACAATGCATGTTCTGATGAGCAGGTGGTTCCAAATGTGATACATACAGTTAGTTGACAGTTTTAAGTTGTGCAGTTTAGTGTTGTGTTGTAGTGTTTTTAGGTGTGCAGTTTTTTATGAAATGAACTAATACTTTGAATGATTATATACTTTTAGTATATAATCATTAAATAGATGAATAGAAAAATAGACGACAAACGTAAAAGAAATGTTTCAACTGTAAAAGAAAAGCTCGATGCATCCAGTGAATTGTCGAAAGGCGAATCAGTGAAAAGATTTGTGACGAACTTAACATCGGGAAAAGCACTATCAATGATTGGCGATGTAATTGGACTAGTGCACTAGTGTCGAAACAAATCGATGAACATTAAAAAACCAAAACATGAGATGGTTGACGACGCGTTATGGCTTTGGTTTATGCAGGAGCGGCAAAGAGGAACTCCTATAACTGGACCACTTTTACAATAAAAGGCTATGTTTTTTCATTCGAAACTAGAAAAACAAAATAATGCAGAGTTTTCAGCCAGTGATGGATGGTTAGGAAGATGGAAGAAGCGACATGGAGTAAATTTTGTAAACATTTATGGGGAAAAAAATGTCCGCAGACATCGTTGCAGCAAACGAGTTTGTAATCAAACTAGGAAAGATAATTGACAAAGAAAATCTTTCACCAGAACAGGTTTACAACGTTGACGATAATGGTCTGAACTTTAAACGTCTACCACAAAAAACATTCTCTGTTGGGAATGAAAGTTCAGCTCCTGGATTTAAACTTAACAAAGAACGGGTTACACTCGCCTTATGCACAAATGCTGTAGGATCACACAAGCTCCCACTTTTGGTCATTGCGAAATCCCAGAAACCACTAGCGTTTAAAAATGTAAATGTTTCATCGCTTCCTGTGTTTTATCGTGCCCAGAAGGCAGCATGGATGGATGCCAACATCTTTAAAGACTGGTTCGTGAACGAGTTTGTTCCAAAAGTAAAAAAATATTTAAAGGAACATATTTAAGTGACCTGAAAAGGCCATTCTAACCTTAGACAATTCTGGCACACACCCCCCGATCTTGAATGTGAACTTGGTATAAAATTGGTTTTCCTTCCAGCGAACGTCACAAGTCTCATTCAACCTATGGATCAAGGAGTCATAGAATGCTTAAAGAATGTTATCGGCGCAAACTACTTTCAAAAATTTTGGGGAAGGTGGACTCGGGAATGAAACTTATATCAGCTGTTAAGCACTGAAATATTAAGGATGTTATTTATCCACATGGTCGTAAAGGTGCATGAAGAAATGCCTAGCACAACGTTCATTAAATCTTTGCGAAAAGCCTGGCCAGACACAGAAAATGTCGTTGCTAACCCAGCTGAAGATGAAAATGAACAGCCCATTTTAATAATTGAAGAAAACAATACAGCTCTACTTAAAGACTTAAGAAAATTGAGTACTAGTGATGATTATCTTGAAGATAAAAATGTAAATGAATGGGTGACAGGTGACGACGACTTTGAAAAAGATTTTTTTAGTGACGATCAAATCGTAGAAAAAGTCGTTGAGGAGGCAAGTGAACAAGGTATTCCAGAGAACTCAGACGAAAATGATCAAGCAGAAAAATCAGTAATGAAGAGGGGAAAAAAGCACTTCAGTTGGCCGCAAGACCTGTTGACAGCTGTAGACGTGATGTTCATTAAAAAGTGGAGAGACTATGCTTTCATAAAGACGATGGAGAAGAAAACACAAAAGAAAATAACAGATTTCTTTTAGTATTTACCGGATATTTAATGTACTGTTCTGTTTCTGTGTCTAAAATTACCATACTTCAGAAACAAAATGTAAGTTTTACTTTTATATTTTTCTTATACAATGTAATGCAATATTACTCTATTGTTATTATGTATTCTATATGCCACTGATCTTTTAAAATATTAAAAGTAATTAGGTTTTCAGTAAAATAACATTTTGAATTAAATACATATTTGTTTTTTTACTTGAACAGTATTACGTAGGGTACGTATACAGTATACCAATTAAGGTTATGTTCGTCAGATTAACCGGCCAAACCGCTTTCCGGCCGGGGGTTCAGTCCTGTAATGGCCGGTTAAGAGGGCTGTATATATGAGGTATGGCTATTAAATAACGGGACTGACGCTGCAGTGGAACGAGTGTGCGCATGCGCCAACCAACAATGACCAACAGCTGTGTAGTTTGAGACTTCCTCTTCAGAATGCAGTTAGTCTCGTTTCTGTAAACAACATCGTTGTGTCATAACCTTCATTTATGTAAGTGTTGTTATTTTGTTTTGCCGGAAAAATGGTTAGCGTAATAATAGAGCAACGAATTGTTATTAAATTTCACGTTAAACTTGGAAAAAAACCGTTACCGAAACCTATAATTTACTAAAAGAAGTGTATGTCAGTGAATGTTTATCACGGACTCGTGTTTTTGAATGGTTTAAGCGTTTTCAAGATGGTCGACAAGACGTGGAAGATGATTCGCGGCCAGGTCGTCCTTCAACATCAAAAACGGAAGACAATGTCGAAAAAGTTGATAATTTGATTTGGTCTGACCGACGATTAAGCATTCGTGCAGTTGCTGAATCTGTAGGCATTGATAAAGAATATGTACAGCAAATTTTACATGACAATTTGAACATGCGAAAAGTGTGTGCAAAAATGGTACCAAAAATTCTTACGATTGATCAACAAGCAGCTCGTAAAAATGTTTGTACTGACACTTTGAATGCCATTGAAAATGACCCAAATTTATTGGAAAGAATAATAACATGTGATGAATTTTGGTTTTTTACTTATGATCCGGAAACGAAGCGCCAATCCATGCATTGGAAGACCTCAACTTCACCGAGAGCCAAAAAAGCAAGAATGAGCAAGTCAAAATTTAAAAGCAATGATGATTGTTTTTTTCAACATTCGTGGGATTGTGTACCTTCACTGGGTTCCTGAAGGTCAAACAATTAATCAACATTACTATCTTGAGGTACTTAATAAACTACGTGAAAGAGTAAGAAAAAAACGAACCGAAATGTGGAAGGACAAATCATGGATTTTGCACCAAGACAATGCGCCAGCTCATTCCGCGTTATCTGTCAAGCGGTTTTCTGACCAAGTACAGCATCCCAGTGTTGGAACATCCACCTTACTCGCCAGACCTAGCACCATGTGACTTTTATCTTTTCCCTAAGGTGAAATCTGCATTGAAAGGTACGAGATTTGAAAGAGTTACGGGACATCCTGTATATAAAATATGCTATAACTACTATTAATTAATAAATTGGTAATAAAATATTATTCAAAACGCTTCAAAATACATAATTTTTATATAAAAGGTTGATTCTTTGACATGATAAAAGCTGATAACCTGCCATAACTTAAAGGAAGGATAAACAATGTATTGTATTAAACAATATGCTTTTTTCATGATTTGAGCATAGTTAAGTGCTGAAAGATTCTTGAGGCAATTGAGAAAATTAAATTTCAATGCAGCTAATGATTAGGGTTTTGTGGTGGGGTTTTACTGATTGGACAAGTCCATTTTTAAAGAATAAACACAAATGTAAGACATTTATTGGGACATTTATTGTCAATGTAGAATGTGACATAATACTTCCTGAAGGGTCCACCAAGCTACATACGACGAGGAAGTCCAGCATCTGGGTGTGGTTAATAATTGTTGTAAACTGCCCCATGCGTTGTTTGCCATAGAGTATGTCGTGGTTCCAAATATGGTTGATCCTAATGTGGTGATAATTAGAGGGATGTCCGATATAGGTTAAGATGAAGCTGTAGAATTATGTTGATTATTTGCCTCAAGTTGTCTTGTGATGTAGTTCCGGGTATTCAAAATGAGGTTATGTTAACTGGTAAAGTGGTCACTGTATATGTTGAAAATCTAATGTCATTGAATTTAGTTAATAGTTTATGTTGACTGCATATAATTGTGTGGATTTTGTGTACAATTTTATACGTGATGAGCAGATAACTTGATTGTGAAGTGATTGCAATGAAGGTCTAGCTCAGTCAATAACAATATGGTACTCACTACTTAGATGATTTCTAGGATAATAAATTTCTGTGTATTTCACTTATATAAATTTATTTGATGTATTTCAACGTAATCCATTGACCAATTTAATTTACTTGAACATGTGACTCTGATTATCCGTGTAACCCTTGTTCTTTCACAACGTAATGATTAAAATCAAGTATATTCAAATTTTAATCACACTGTATTATATGGTTTCCAATTAGCACTTCATAAATTTAATCATAATTAAATTTTATAAAAATATGTGCTCTCTAGCATGAGGACCCCCAATACATGTCTTTTCTCTTTAACCGACCAGGTAAGAAGCAGGAAGACAACCCGCTACAGCTGCCGGTCAACACACCGGAAGCCTCCAGTCCATATTAATAAGTTTTACCTTAATGTTCATTAATATCGTCAATAGATTTTAAATTTCTTTAGTGATTATCACAATTAAATAACTCGAATTGATTCCAATATAAAGTTGACTTATCTTTTTCTTTATTAATTATTTTTTAGTCTTACAAGTAATAATTAGTTGCTTTAAACAACAACTTCCGTTTAACAATCTTGCCACGAACTATTTGAAATTTAAATTTAAACTATATTGATCTGTTACAATGAATAAGATCACATTTGATCTAACAGTCCACTTATGGCTCCTGTGATGGTCCTTCACAGCATAAAAACATTATTTTCAGCCTCTGCTCACGGGATGTTGGGGCTCACTATGTGGGATTCACAACAATAGTTTTACCCTACCGAATGTATGAACCAAAGTATAAATTGCAGTTCCTCTCATAGTGAGTAGAATTTAGACAATTTGAATTTTTTTAGTAAACGACAATTTGGTTTCGTAAAAGGAAAATCTACAGAAGACGCTTTAACTTACATAACAGAAAACATTTATAGCAGTTTGAATTCCAGATTAAAATGTACAGGACTTTTTATAGATTTCAAGAAAGCATTTGATTTGGTTGACCACGAAATTCTATTAAACAAGTTAGAATATGCAGGAATTAGAGGTATTGCTTGGAGTTGGTTTAGGACTCTCATTACAAATAGAAAACAACAAGTAAAGATTCAAAATACCTTCAGCTCAACTAGAACGGTTGAATCTGGGGTTCCGCAGGGATCGGTGATATCTGCTGTCTTATTTTTAATATTTATAAATGATTTGTTAACATTGAATTTTAACGGGAAAATTACAGCTTTTGCGGATGATATAGCCATTTTTTTACTCACATGAGAATGAATTAACTATTAGCGAACAAATAAATAGTGACCTATTATTATTACGTAAATGGTGCCTCATAAACAAAATGCAAGTTAATGTAAACAAATCTAAATTTTTAAATTTCAGTTTTCAAAATTTTGAATTGCCAGTTCCTGTAAAATTCCATTCTGCATCTTGCAACATGATTCTTTGTAATTGCCAACCATTAGAAAAAGTAAACACTTTCAAATATTTAGGAATTACATTGGATAAAAAATTTACTTTTGAAGAACATATTTCCATTCTACATAAGAAAATTACATCTACTATTAGAAAGTTTTATTTTTTAAGAAATTTTTGTAGCATTGAATTGTTAAGATCTCTTTATTTTGCACTAATTAATTCCAGATTACAGTATGGCATATTGTGTTGGGGTGGAACTTATAACTTTTTAATAAACAGATTAAGAACAACACAAAACTATTTCTTAAGGATAATTTTAAAGAAGGCAAAGAGAGAAAGCTCTTTTCCTCTTTATAGCCAATTAAAGATTTTGCCTATTCAGCATCTATTCATTTTTAAAGTATTAAGATTGTTTTTTGTCAGAAGTGGTAACTTAGGTACCCAATAATTTATATTACGCAACAAGATTCGCACATAACAGAAATTACAGACTACCAAAAGTGAACAAAACCATTTTTAAACATTCAATTACTTATTTAGGTCCGAAATATTTTAATTTTCTTCCACTTGATATAAAAAAATGCAGCTAATTTAAAAACTTTTTGTAAAAAATCAATTACTTGGCTTTCAATGCAACAAGACATAGGTTATCTTAACGTTAATGTAATATGAAATAATTTGCTGTTTTGTTTTTTTTCTTATTTGTTTTTTTCTTTTTTGCTTCTCCTGTTTGTTTTATAATACACGTCTAAAGGAATTATGTTTGTAAAGTTTAAGTTTATTTTGTATACTTCCATAAAATTTAATTTTAGATATGTAAACACTGCAGAGGTGGCGATTGTTTTTTTTTTTATTTAAGTACATGCTAGACTCATTGTATTTTATATGTTTCTAAAATATTTTTTCTTTCAAAACTGGTCACATAACTTGATACAGTGGCCAGTTAATTTCCAAACAATGTATATGTATTTTTATATTTGTTGTTACTAATTGGAAATAAATTCATTTATTCATTTATTTATTTCTACTGAAACTACTCGTCATCAATAGGGTAAAACTTACCTGTCTCATCACAGTTCGAACTCAATGAACAATAGTTAATCAAAAGAGAATGAGTATTTTATGAAACAGTAAACAGCATTTTATTTATTTTCTGTAACTAATCTTAGTTAAACAATCATGAAAGTGACTCTCTTTATTTGTAACAAATAATTTCTTCATTGTCTGTTATCTATTGTGATTTATTTCCAGTTCAGCCAGATTTTCATTTATCTGGATCACTTCAGAACCTGTGTAATATTAAAAATTGAGGCTGTACTGTATTTAGCGAGGTCTTTGGAAATTAGATATTTTATCTTCTGGCAACTTCTATATATTTTATTTTAGGAGTCACGTCAAGATGGAATCTTTGATTTTAAAAGGTAGTTGCACAAAATATAACAATGTATATTGGAATATTCATGTTTATTATTAGTTACATTCAATACTTATGTACTATGTAGGCCTTAGAAAGTTTTCTTGCTTGCTTGTGAATGTATGAAAATAAAAATAATAGGTATCCAAGCTATTCTTATATACAATATACAATAATAATAAATATACAATCCATGCTTATTTATAATATTTTACACGAAATCGAGTCTAGAGCCTCGTGTAGCATTTACACAATACTGAAATACCGTAGTTTCCATTATTCTAAAACTAATTTAATATCATAGTTGGAACTTTTATGTTATACAGGGTGGCTGGTCATCAGTGTCACAAAAATTTTTGGGTGAAATTACAAAGTAAATGAAGTGTAATGATGCATGTACAATAGTAAGCATGTATTCAGTGAAACTTTTGTTTTAGTTATAGTTTGAACAGTTTTTAAGTTCCCTGTGTTTTCTTGTATTCAAACCACTGAAACGAACATATGCAGATCTAAACCTCAATAGTGTAGTGTATGGTTGGAAAGCTTATAAAATGGCGCAGTTTTTAAAATATTTAGCTACCTTCTTGTATACAGGGTGTAGAAAAATACAATAGACCAATGTTTTTTTATTTTTAACAGATATTTAAATTTTAAACTTTGGAACTATTAACAATGGAGTTTTTATTATTGATCCTTTAAAATTTTCACTTATTCCTATTCAAAATGTAATGTAGAATACGAAAATTAGGTCATTTACTCAAATCCGTTTACAGGTAGTTGAGAAATTGCTGTAATATGTTTAAAAACATGGTTATTTTAGAAAAAATTTAGATAATTCTTTTTGAAGCCAATTTTTTGACTTGGAACCTCTTACATGTATCATTACACATCATTTACTTTGTAATTTCACCCAAAAATTTTTGTAACACTGATGACCAGCCACCCTGTATATTATTCTCATTATTTATTAATCCACTTTGCCAGAAGGTTTACTAGCATTGTTTAATATTGATAGCGTAAAGTTAACGGAAATTTTCCACACAGGGTTGTGCGCCATATGAAATTGCGCCTTGTGAGCACCATGTGAACGGCACTAGACCTCCTTGTGCTGAGGGTGGCAAGACACCTAAGTGTGAGAAACGATGCCAACACTCATACAGTGTGGACTACAATAAGGACAAACACTTTGGTGAGGATTTACTCTCATAGTTATACGTCAGTACTGTTTAAAATATGTTATGGGTTTCTAAAACGTTCAAGCTCAGTAAGAGAGTTTACTGTCATTTAGATCCTTGCTTACATTTTGCTTTGATTAACCCGAACTATGTTTTCACAATTATCCTTTAATTTAGGTATATCTTGTTAGTATATGATACTGTGATATCCTAGAAATGATAAAAATACAACTATAATTTCTTTCATTTCAATTAACAATTGCCTCTTGCAGTATATGAAATGATTCTGTTCTAATTTGCCCTTGTAGGGAAGAGCGCTTACAGTGTAGATGGCGAGGAGAAACAGATTCAGATAGAGATCATGAAGAATGGACCAGTAGAAGGAGCTTTCTCAGTCTATGAAGATTTTGTACAGTACAAAGCAGGTGGGATAAATAGTTTATTTTCAAATTACTAAGTTAAAATAGCTCTTAGCTATTGACATAACTGATACACATGACCACTTAGGCCAGAATTTATTAACAAACAACTTCATTAACTTGGATTGGGAATCTGTATTTAGCTGTTTGGATGTTAATGAATCATTTTAAATATTCTGCAATTCTATAAATAATTTGATAAAGAACTTATTACTTATAACGCAACACTCTCTGGCCGAGAAGCAGATGAAAATGGGACAGATTCCTCCCACTTGAGAGCTTGAAGCGGAGGAGAAAGGTGAAGTCCGGGGACAGTATCCGCCATGTTGACACAATAACAATAACAGAAGGCAAATAAAAATGGTTAAAATTCACTAAAAATAAGTATATTCATTAAAAAACTGACTGTTGCATTGCACTATTAGGATACAAAATCTATACTTAAGAAAAAGTATTTATAAAAACTTAAAAGCACTATTAATTTCAAGAACACAAACTGTTAAAACAGAACACTCAAGTAGAAAATTGTGCTTTGGATGAGGGCCCACCATCAAAAATTCATATTAGGCATAAATTAGTAATGTATCGAAATTTGAAAATTTAAAAATATATTATCTCTACACAAATATATAAGAGTGCCAAGAGCATGGCTAAAAAAATTGTTGAATTCAATCACCTATTAAAACAAAAAATTTAAATGTTCTTTTATTGTTCCCTGAGTGTATATCTATAGACTATATTAAAGCAGACTGTCCTCTTCAAACATTATGATGTACAGATTCAAGGAGGATTGTTTCATTTAAAGTCAATGAAAAAATTGTTTGCAGGTGTGTACAAGCATGTGGCAGGCAAGATGTTGGGAGGACATGCCATCCGTATCTTAGGGTGGGGGGTGGAGGATGGCACTCCTTATTGGCTAGTAGCAAACTCCTGGAACTCTGACTGGGGTGATCATGGATATTTCAAAATCCTCCGAGGTTCCGATGAGTGCGGCATCGAGAGTGAGATCAATGCTGGCATCCCAAAGTAATCTACATGACAATTAGTGTCTGCTCAATATTATGTCTTTTTAACGTTCATAATTTGTTTATGAAAAAAGTGCCATCATTGTTTTACTATATATATATATATATATATATATATATATATATATATATATATACTATATATTTGACTGTGGTATAAAAAATAATAATTCTCATACCTGTATACTCAAATCGAAGAACAAAATATCTTTCTGATAGTTGATATTTGTTTATGTTACTACTGGATTATATATTTTTGCTATGAAGTTCATGTGTTATGTTTCAATAAATAAATATTTTGAATATATGTATAAATATTTTTTTTCTTTTGTGTGTGTGTGATTCAATACAGAAATTAAATCAGGCGATTGACAAGAATTTGATTTTCTGATAATATGTTAGTTTGGTTATTTAAATACATATGTGACAGAAACAGTCAAATCCCGACAGAGCAAGTATTTTTTTTATTAAATCTTGATTGAAATTTTGAAATATATATACAGTATAAGGGGTGTAACAAAAAGGTTGGGCTTTTTCAGACTCTTGTGTAATTCTAAGCTAAAATAGAGGAATAATATTTTTCCAATTTCCACTTCTTTTAGCTAGCAGCTATACGCCATTTTGTTTTTTTTTATTAAAATAATTTTATCATTATGACAATTGGAAACTGATCTTACAAACGTTTTAATTTAGTTTTGGTTACATTTATTAGATGTTATAAGTGCAATAGTCAACTTTACTGTTGCATTTGAATTACAGTAA
Source organism: Homalodisca vitripennis (assembly GCF_021130785.1). NCBI lineage: Eukaryota > Metazoa > Arthropoda > Insecta > Hemiptera > Cicadellidae > Homalodisca > Homalodisca vitripennis. The sequence goes on along the minus strand of NW_025776792.1, from coordinate 117,856 downwards.
CAGCTGATTTTAAATAACAGCTGTTCAAATACTGCCAAATTATGGGCTATTTAGTTTGCATGTGTAATTCAAACCTTCCATAAAATAGTTATTTCCTACCTGATTTTTATAAATGAGGTATATACTTGGAAAGAAAATGTTATTTAAAAACTTTTTTGTGGCATAACATTTTGATAAAAACAATGGTTAATTAGTTATTTCATAAAACAAAAATAAAATGGCCGCTATTTAAAAAATATTAATCCTTTCAGTGCCAGACATTCTCCCTAGTGCGCGTGCAAGAAATGCCAGGCATAGTGCCATATGCTCATGCAAGAAGAGCCAGGCTATAATTGCCAATGTTTCAGCAGTTATTTATGGATGAAAATTGTTACTTTTTATTTGGTTTTGCTCTATACAATGTGCTTTAAATTAATACTGAAAAATAAATTTACTACAACATGCATTAAAAATATAAAACCAAAAAAACTTTTACTTACATAAAATTTTATGATGAATTTTTCAGTTTGGTGTAAATATAAGGCCAGTAAAAAAATCCTTGTTCCCATAAATTTTGAGTATGTGATTGAACCTCCACATACTTTTGAACACATACACAAAAAAATTTTATATCTATCTTCAAAAATAAAGGTTTTATCATTGTTTTTCAAAAATAATGCGTATTTGGATTTTTCGCACATCTTGCTTAACACTGTTTTTCACTTTATAAAATTATGTATTAGGTAAATATTGAGAAAAAATAGCCTATTTCAAGTTTAAAATTACACAATTAATAAACACTTGTAGCCTACTTAAAAGTTTTTTTTTATTTGAATGAGAAAAAAATTAACACTTATGAAATGGTAAACAATATGGGTGGAGTCCCCTTTTGCATGTTTTGCAAGCAAATGTAGCCTTTTTCCTTTTTCCTCCAGCCTGAGTACTTTTCTTACTACAGACAGAGCAATTAAGTTCTTTTTTATTTGCCAATTTGTTCAAGAACATTGTCCAATCGGGATCACCACTGCCGTTATTAGCCGCATTACCCTCCCTGCTGTTTCAAGGTGAAGTATACAACATAGGCCTCCTTTCTTGGAGGACCAGCCATTCAGTGGAAAGTTCTTCTACTAGTGCCACAGTGTACTCTAGCCTAGGAAGGGGTTTGTCAGTATTTTTCTTATAAATTATATAAGAATTGAGTACCATGCGCCCAAAGATATTAAAAGTAACTTTCCTCCAAAACCGGAATGCTTTCCTCTCATCGAGGTATGAATTTAACATTTGGTCCCCTCCATCAACCCCTCCCATAAAATCATAAAATCATTATATCTCCTTATGACTTTTGGCTTATTAGTAATTTTGATGTCATTTCCAAATTTTTTGCTCCTTTTTTCATCTTCAACTGTGCCATCTGTAGTTAAAACTAATACTTTTTTGTCTGGGACTGCTCTCTGAATGCTAATAAAGTCATCTCATTTTTTTTGAAGTACTTCTTTTCTCCCACTTTGAACTTAGGTTTTACTGAATCAGGAAGCCCTTTGCGGTTTATACGCATGGTACCCGTCAAAAATGTACATTTACTGTAAAGATATTTAGCAAGCTTTAGAGAAGTAAAGAAATTATCACAGAAAATGTGATAGCCTTTATTTAATAGGCCAGCCATCTCCAAAAGCCTTTTCACAACAAAATAGCCCAATCCATTAGATTTAATTTCATCTTTGTCACTGCCATTCGCCCCTTTATAGACAAAGAAATTCAAGCAGTAGTGGGTGACCGAGTCACATAGCATCCAAAGCTTTATTCCCCACCGATGTCGCTTCTTTGGTAAGTACTGCCTCAGCTGACTGTGCGATTTGGAACTTATAATACTCTCGTCAATAGCAAGGTTCTGACCGGGGGAAAAATGAAATTTAAAAACACTATTTACATGGTCAATCAGTGGTTTGAACCGAGCGCACGCATCATAATCTGGCTCACCTGGTTTTGCAAGCGGAACTGTGTCGACCATATGCAAAAATCTCAATATTGCTTGAAATCTATTCCTGGTAAACATTCTTGGGAACGAGGGAATGAATTGACTAGAACTGGTCCACCAGTAGCTGTAAATAGTTGGCTGTTTTTTTTATACCCATATTTATTAGCACTGCTAAAAAGGCCTGCATCTCTAGGAGAGACACAGGTTTCCAGGAGTTTGCCCGGCTGTGTGGTTTCAATTGACTTTTATTTATATATTCTGTGGCATACTTATTGGTATATTTTACAAATGTTTCTAGGAGGGCTGTTGTAAAAAAAGTTTGAAATAATTTGACGGGGAGGAGTTACGAGGAGGAGCATGTTTTGGACCCGTTAGCTCATCAAATGAAAACTGATGGCAAAAACCAATATGCCCATCCATTTCCACCTCATCCCATCCCATACCATCCTCAGAATCTGAAGAGGAGGTTTCAGACAATTGATATAGGCCTACATTACTTGGTCGACCTCTTGGCCTTGTTTGTAGGTTAGGCCTAGGTCTAGGGGGACTTTCAAAGTCAAGTCCTATGTCTGGGGCATCATCCTCAGATGACGAAAGATCATTATGAACATTTGCTCTAAATAACAAGTTATCTAGATCTAGGCCTACTAGTATTTGAAGTTGAAGGCAACTCAGAGTGATAATCCGGGTCACTGTCTGTGTTCTCATAACCTAAACTAGAAGACTCTTCACTCTCCGTTTCACTATCACTCACAACATCACTATCGTCTTCTAACACTCTCCGTAAAGTGTTTTCACTAAGAGGTGATGCACTACGCTTCATTTTGTAAACATTTTACAACAATAAACGAAACAACAACAAGTTAGCTCGGCGCAATCGGCGAAACTGCGTAGTTGGTTAGTAAACAACAGATGACAGCTGACTCAGACTAGCGACGTCCACAGCCACTTGTATTTTGTTTTATTTATAACACTAATGTAATGGAAATACATTCAACTGAATGTTTTTTATTAGTTTATATCTTTATAAATACAATTATAACAAAATTAGGATTGTTTAGATATTTGTTGTATTTTTTACGAATATTTTAAAAACACGTCCGTGTAGTCGGACGCTGGCTCTTCTTGCACATTTTATGTACGTCCGTGTAGTCGGACGCTGGCTCTTCTTGCACGTTTTATGTACGTCCATGTAGTCGGACGTTGGCACTGAAAGGGCTAAAATTTATTTAAAATTTCTTTTTCTAATATAATAGCTTCTGACATGGATCCTTTTACTAAGTTTTGTAAAAATAACAACACAGATAAAATGGTTTTAATTTAAAAAAAAATTACGTATAGTTGCTAAACAAAGTGGAAATTGGAAAACATTATTCTTCATTTTTAGCTTAGCATCACACATAGAATATGAAAATGCATATACAGCCCAACCTTTTTGTTACACCTTGCATATACCAGATGTTCCACAAAGAGGTTTAAATGTTTGATTTTATATTACTTGCCCATTTATGCACCGAACATTATCAAACTCTACATAATTCATTATATAGGTTTTTTTAAATATTGTGTGAAAGTTTCAGTTCTCTAGCAATTGTTGAAACAAAATGGTGTTATTTTGAAAACCTATACTTTAAAAACAGTAGTATTTTTGGTTTTGTAAAATTATTTATTATCATATTCTAGAGAAATAAAATATTTCAATCAGAAAATTGGAACATAGCCTATTAAAAAACCTACAATTACAGTCCACAATTATTCAAAATGTAAATCCATCCCCAGTGACACACTAATAACCGCTTAACAAATGAATTGTAAGCTCTTACAAAGAAATTCTGCGGTGTTCGGAGAAGTTCCTCTTCAATTTATTTAAAAAAATTCCTCATCATTATTGAAGAAGCTACGAATATAAACTTGTTCCTTTATGTAACCCCATATAAAGAAATCACACAGTTAAATTTGGGGTGGCCAATCTAAAAAATCACTTTCACAACCAATCCAACGGCCATGTAGGTTGTCATTTAGTAATTACTTGACAGGATTTCCTAAATGAGGAGGAGCACAATCTTGTTGGAAGATTGCTTGATCCATTTCTGGAACCATAAAATGAGGTTTCTTGTTCATGTAAAACCTGTTCATACCTATTCACAGTCATTATTATCTGAAATGTCTTAAGATAGCACCCAGTTACAACTGACAGCTGCCCAAACAGTAATTCCTTTTGATTTGAGTATAGTCTGTTCAAGAATGTGTGGATTACCGGTGTTGTAATAATTACAGTTATGCCTATTTACAGCATCATTGTGGTAAGTAAATATGGAATTTGTTGTTGTTTTTAAGATTAAATTCATTTTAGACTTTTATTTATGTGGTAATGGATTTATCGTAAATAAAAAAAAAAATGATTTACATGATTGTATACTATACCAAAAATGACTAATGGATTTGAAAAAAGTTCAAAGTTGGAGATATACTGTTTTATTTGACTTATTTACTGGTGTTTCAGTTGGTGATGAACCGAGTAGTTACCACTGAATTCCACCAAAGTGCATTTGATAATTGAATTGTGTTTTTTACATTTGAATGGAAATGGACTTAAAGTAAATGATCTTGTTTTTGGTAAAGTAAAAGGTCACCCGTTCTGGACTGCTAGCATAGCGAAGGTTGATAGAGAAACATACAAAAGCGTTGTAAAAAATTAATTTAATTTTTTTTCTACCACGGAAACAAATACAGTGAATAGAATGACCTCATTTCATTACATTCAAAACAGATGCAAATAATACCTCTTTGGAACATGTAAGTTCAAAAAATAAAGAAACATATCTAAAGGCGCTGATTGAAATTTAAAAAGCAAGTAATGCCAAATCTTTTGATTAAACCTCAAGTTCTGTAAGGCAAGCAACAACTTGCCAGCAAATACCCCAGCTGGACTACTACAAACACCAAAACCCAAAACACCTTTGATCACATAAAAAAATAATGATTCAACATCCTTTGAACATAGGATACATCAACAAACACTACTCAAGATCTGGATTTTCCATTTCAGATTAACGCACTTACAGATAGGTGCATACAAACCTTGATAAATAAAACAATACAATCTTTGAGCTTCAAAATTGAGTGATAAAAATTTCTGAACTTAAGAAAAATTGTGCAAAATCAATCCAGACTTTTTTGCGGTAAGAAATTCTTAAGAGGAAATTAAATCATCTAAAGGAAGAAAATAATAGTCAAAACTAAATATTGAACTTGTCCGAGATGATAATAACACTGCTTTACAGATAGTGATTTATCAAATAAAAAATAATCAAAATAAATGTCTACCTTCTTATCCACCCCTAGAACACTTATAGACAAATGAATCATGGCAAACAGCCAAGGGTCTTAAACATACTTCCAGTACTTCAAGTATCAGTAGTATTAATTGTGATAAAAGAAAAAATCTCCAAAACACCCTTGGAGAACAAGATTATTTAAAACCATTCCAAACCAGATGATTAAGGAATAAATTAGTAATAATGTCAGTCAGTAATGGAAAATCTTATTAAGAGTAAAACTAATTTGAATGTTTGTTCTTATGTGAAGAGGAGTGGGACTAAATTCAACTAAGTCACTCAAAAGATTAAAAGGTTGTGTGAAGATCTAACAAACATTGCCGTTTTGTTTTAACAGAAGCAAATAACATGAGTCTAAAAATAAAAATAAAATAATTTTGAGTCTATTAGTATCAAACATTTAACAGATGGCATCCATTAACTGATCAGAAATAGGAAAAACACCAAACTTATATTGGCCACAGTTCTATACAACACAACACTCCAAACTTTGACTTGAAGATAACTAGAGCTGATTTGGAAATTCAGAGGACTGTAGACAAACATCACAATGTGCAACTTCTTCATCTTTTGCCTTGATTTTTTTACTTCCCATGGCCTACATCTCAACAAAAAAGGCAAGTTAAATATTGTCACAACTTTAGAAAATAAGCTTCAAAGGACAACACTGAAGAAACAGCATTGGTATCATAATTTACTATCAGTGCCCACAAAAAAGCTATTAATGTAGTAGAGGCTCAAATAAACAGCACAATAGCACAGATGAAGGAAGACCAAACATGAGGACTGCAGACATCAGCCAGGAGGCTGTAATCTTCAGGCACAACTTTGGGTGGTCTAAGCAAGATGATTATGTAGATGGAATGTTAACTTGTCAGCTTATTTCTAATGGAGCTCATGTCTACAGTTTGGTGGACTAAGTCTACTGGGGCAAGCCAACACCAAAAGACTACACTGGTAAGTGAATTTAAACGGTCTTAAGTAGGCACTTTTCAACCGAAGTAGGCATCTCGGTCCTACGTAAGTATACGAGTATATATTTTTTCTTCGTCAGAACAACAAGGCAAACTTTACTATGGTCCTGGAGATATCTTAGACCTGAAATATATGACAAGGACTGGAAATAAACGCTTTTTGACCGAAGTGAGTTTCTGAGACCTGTGTGATCCGAGGTTTGTGTTTTCTTGATCGGGATGACAAGGCAGATTCAGCTGTAACGTTATGTACATAATTAATTAGAACCAGAAATGCTCCTACATGTGCCAAACATGATATAATAATTAAATTAAACTCTGATGCTATTTACTATGAACTTAAATAATATCTACCTGATGTATGCCTACTTACGTTGTAACATTTTTATAGAACTCCAATCATATTACATCATAATTGCTTTTACTAAGTAATATAAGGGCTTAGGTACTAAAGATTGCGTGCGAAGCCGCGGGTAACAGCTAGTATAGTAATATTTGTTTATGTTTATCTGAAATGTATCTGATTTCAAAGTTTATTAAAACATCTTTAGATAATTTACTTAGCAGTTTTATTTTATAACATTACTAATTTGACTTCTCAAATAAAAACCATAAATAAAATAATACATGAAGCCATTTATTATGTCATAGTAACTACAGTACATCTGAACCAATGCTCTCTTTCTTGACCTCTACCAGTCGTCTCGTAATTTCTTACCACTGTTGGAATGGACAAGGTGAAAAGAATGAATGAAGAAATTCAGCTTTTAGCAATTTATTATTTATTTGCAAATTTTCCAGTTCTGTATCATATCTTTGTGTACATTGGCTTGCTATTCATCATAAAAAGTACTAAAAATATAAAATATAATCTTGTTACAAGTTTATATGGTATTTTTACCATTCATAAGGTAAAATTCACAGAAAAAAATTATAGGCAACACACTGAGAAAAGGATTGGTTTTTTTTCTTTTGTAAAGTATTGAGCTATAATAATTATTGTAGTTTTTTGTCAAGAATGTAAAGGGAGTGATCGTGCAGCCTTTAATTTTTACTTACTAATTGCTCTAACTACAGTATATCCAAAATTCAGTATGACCTTTGGGTGGATATATATATATATATATATATATATATATATATATATATATAATGAATTTTTTAGATTCCTATGTAAGTCTGTACAATTTATATAATTTTTTTTATTCACCAACCTGTGTAATTACATTAAGATGTAACCATATTTTTCATCAGTCAAGTATTTCTACAACCAACTTTCCTTGATTAAGTCTGCTGCCTTTTCACCAATCATGATAACCGCCGCATTGGTATTGCCGCTGACAACTGAAGGCATGATGGAAGCGTCCGCTACTCGCAGCTGTCTCACACCTCTCACCTGCAGTTGGGGGTTGACTACCGCAGTGGGGTCTTTTTCAGATCCCATTTTGCATGTGGACGTCTGATGCCAGCAGGTCGATGTGAGATGTCTTAGTGCACACTTCCTAAATTCTCTTGATGATAAAGGATGAACTGTACAAGCAGGTGGAGCTATCTCATGGAACTGTGTGTCTAGTTTCCTCATTGCTTTTGTTGAGGAAAATTTTGAAATGAACTCAGTTGTGCGCAAAAGTGTTTCAAAATCATCATCGTTTGATAGGAATCCTGTTATGATTTGTGGTTTGTCAGTGGGATCTGTAGATGACAGCAATATCTTACCTGTGCTGGCCGGTCTAAGCAATGTTGGTAGTAACAGTACAATGTATCTCTTAGAATTGATTTCATGATACTGCTTACTTATTTCTTCCCTAAGACCCAAACGATCTAAAATTAAAGCAAGTGATTTTACATCATTAACTTCAAAGTTACCATGTTGTATCTGCATATCCGGAAAATCAATTTTGTTTTCAAGTGTATTTATAAAAGTTGAGTACCCCAACATACCTATACTTGATAATTTGCTGTTACTTGTTTTCAGAAAGTCATACATATGATCAGTAATTGACTTGATTTCTCTTGTGTAATTAAAAGACAACACAAGTCCTACCATTATCATGTGATCATGTAGTTTCTCACCTACAGGCAAATCTTGGATCACCTCAATGCCCAACTCTTCTAAGTGTTTTCTGGGTCCAATTCCTGATAACATTAGAAGCTGTGGAGAGTTTATAGCACCAGCAGAAATAATGACTTCTTTTCTTGCTCTGACTTGGATCTCTTTACCTTGTTTATCCAAAAATGTCACCCCATGTGCTGTCTTAGTAGTTTTACCCATAATTAGCTTGGTCACTAAAGAGTTTTTAGAAATTTTCAGATTTGTTCTGTCCTTAATTGGACTTAAAAAAGCTTTAGCAGTACTGCAACGTTTTCCATTAATAATTGTTCCTTGTACTTTTGCAAACCCAGTTTGGGATTCTCCATTTACATCCATATTAGTATCATATCCAAGTTCTTTCATTCCTTCCGCAAATCCACTAATTAAACCATCTAATCCATAATCATTAAATGAATCTACTGTTAAAAATCCATTTTCTCCATGGTAATTTTGATAATTAGAAGTTTGCAGAACCTCTTTTGATTTAATGTTTTCTGATTTTTTGAAATATTTTAGAACATTTTCATAATCCCAGCCTTCATTTCCTGCAGCTGCCCATGAATCAAAATCTCTCCAGTTTCCTCTAACATACATATTCCCATTAATCGCACTTGTGCCTCCAAGCACTTTTCCTCTTGGCATATTACAACTATTGTTTACCATCCCGAGACAGTTATCCTCAGACTGATCTGTTTGGTACTGCCAATCCAACTCAGACTTAGAAAGTGCCATGTAAACACTGGGTATCTCAGTAGTTTTTGTAGGGTTACCACCAGCTTCAAGAAGGAGTATGTTCCACTCTGAGATCTCAGACAAGCGGTTGGCAATGACAGCCCCCGCTGAGCCGGAACCAACAATGATGAAATCAAACTCTTCTCCCTCCTGAGGACTGTAGTGGGGAGGGTAATCTGATGGATTGGCTAAATCATATTCTGCCTTTTTGATAGATGTGTAAATGTCTTTAATCAGAGAACTTCCAAAATCACCAATATCTTGAGAATCTGAGCAAGTATTTTCTTCATGAAGCCAATTAGAGTATGTTTCATGTGTCTCGCCACACTGATCTCTACAACAATAGAAATACAGTTCTTATACAAGTTTTAACTATATTCACTTCACAGTTTTTGCACAAAACTAGTTTGTAAGTCAGCTTATTTCAAGTGGTTATAATTCTTGTCTAGATAAATAGTAATAATAAAAAGAGACTCAACTGCGATATACTACATCAACAGGTTAACATGTTAATAAATTAATATAAACTATAAATGAACAAGTTTAAAATATAAATTTAATTAGAAATGTAACAATAACAGCACACAAACTGAAATAAATCAAACAATTTAACAACTTCTATATGAAAATTCATTAAAAAATAAGATTATCAAAACTAAATAATTCATTTAATGAATAAAAAAGGGTTATTTAAAACTAATTTCAAAATATATCATACAAGAGCGACTTATGATATTTATTTGTTAAAGGTCTGAGGGAATATATATCTTTAAATTTCTATTTGCAGTATTACTTAGTATATGTAGGCCAACCACAGCACTGTCCTTGGATCTAGTTTTGTAATTTTGAACATTAGGATTGAAGATTAACATGGTAGAAGTTTTTAACACATATGTATTTCATTTTCAGTGTGAGTTTAAATTATGGATACGCTGTTTAGTTTTAGATGGATAAAGATTGAGGGATGGAACTCTGGACACCTTTCTAGGAAATAGAGGTGAACTTTTTAGTCACTGTTACAACTTTGCCCACTTCCCCAAAATGGGATTTGAGGGGAGGGTGGCTCAAACCTTTTAAATGTAAGGACCCATTAAGTGACACCTCATTTGAAAGTCTTGATAAAAGAAGAACAGTGGGAAGCTCCACTTATCTCCCCACTTGACTACTTTGTGTGGGGTCACATTAAAAACAACGTCTATAAAACGAAACCCCAGTGCATTAATAACCTTAGGTACAGAATATGTACAGGATTGTGGAAATTCAAAACAATCCTGTGTGAATTCATACAGCGTGCCATTTCCAGTTTCTATAATAGGCTTGGACATTGTCAAACTGTCCTGGGACAGCAGTTTAAAAAGATATAAAAGCGCAGGTTAGTACGTTTTAGCCGTTTTATTGCTTAAAATAACTGTAATTACTAGTGCTACTGTAACTTTACATTTAAACATTTTAAACTGCCCCTCGAAAAGCCCATTTGGGGGAAATGGTTTGCTTCTGTTTCTTGGAGGAAATTAAATGTTGAGTTTAATTTTTCTATCTTTGTCCATTAAAGGTTGAGCAGGATCCACCCATGCTTTTAACTTAATTAATTTCAATGAGCTGCCATTTTGTACTAGGTAGAGATATAAAGCTAGTTTCCACTGTCCTTCATTTATCAAGCCCTTTCAGATGAGGTGTTACTTTAATAGGTCTATTCATTTAAAATCTTTGAGCCACCCCCGCCCCAAATCCTATTTTGGGGAAATGGGCAAAGTTATAACAGAAAAAAGTAAAATTTTACTTCTATTTCCTAAAAAGTATCCCAAGTTCCATTCCTCCATCTTTATCCATCAGAAACTAAATAGTGTATCTATACTTAAACTCACATTGTATATGAAATATGTGTTAAAAACTTCCAATATATATAACACTTCTAAAAACAGATAACACTTCTTAAAAATAGGACAGATTCGGACAGCTATAACTTTCAACCTTGTCTAGAGGGTCTACCTAGAGTAAGCAAAATACTTTTTAGTTGTACATTTATTCCAAATGTATTTTAAAATTATAAAAGATTAACATTTACTTTTTTGTATAGAATAGAATAATTTATTGGCCACAAGATATTTCACACAAATACATAGGCAGGTCAGTATAATTTATAATAATTGTACTTCACTAGTTAAAGAAGTCATTGTCAGTCCATTGACTCAATAAAAACTCACTTATTGAATAAAATGCATTATTTAACAAGAAATTATATAATTTTGATTTAAAAGAACAGTCTTTTAATTTTTTCATTTTCATAGGCAATTTATTCATAAATCTAGATGCAATGTGCAGAGGGTTTTTTTCACTTTTGCTAAGTCTATGTGGAGGTAGATTTATTAAATGGCTATTTCTTGTATTGTATGAGTTGATTTCATTTCTGAGCATAATTCTGTCTTCATTTTTTCTAAGGTACAACAAGCATTGCATTATATACACACAAGGTAGAGTGAGAATCCTTAGCTGTACAAAAATATCCCTACAGTGATCAAGCCTACCAGCTCCGGCAATGATACAGATAGCTTTTTCTGTAATATAAATCCCTCTTCAGCATGGGAGGCTCCACACCATACAACAAGACCATAGGTAATATGTGATTGAAAAATACCAAAATAGGTAGTGCGGATCCCGTTCTGGTCCAATTCACCACATAAGCGTTTTAAGGCATAAATGCTTCTGCTAAGTTTAATTTTGAGACCAATTATGTGTTGATGCCAACTTAGTGTTGGATCAAGGGTTAGGCCAAAAAAGTTGGATTTTCTGTGCGTTGTTCTGGTTTTTCTTTAAGGCCAAAAAAGGTTGTCACTGTTTTATTTGTATTTAATACCAATTCATTAGCAGTCAACCAATTTTGAATGAGATTTTGATTTGATTTAGCTTGTGCCAATGCTAGACTGCTACTAGGTTATTTATTTATGATTGTAGTGTCATCAGCATAGAGGACGACATCCGCAGGTACACATTCACTTAAATCATTGATCATAATAATAAAAAGTATGGGGCCAAGCACTGACCCTTGCGGGACACCACAATTCACATCTAGACTGCTTGATTCCTTGTTGTTGCTTACTACATATTGTTTGCGATTCTTCAGGTAACTTTGGAAAATTTTTAAGGCAGAGCCTTCAATTTTATAGTGCTGAAGTTTGTTTACTAACAGCTCGTGAGACACGCAGTCAAAGGCCTTGCTAAGGTCACAAAAGGTGACCGCAGCAAGTTCCTTTTCTTCAAAGCAGCCTAGAATTTGTTCCACCAATTTTATTAAGGCATTGGCTGTAGAAAGACCTTTTCTAAAACCAAATTGTGAACTACAGATTTTAACTTGTTAAACTCCATGTAATGCATAAGCTGTTTGCTGATTATAATTTCTATTACCTTAGATAAGACAGGAACAATTGCAATAGGTCTAAAGTTGTTAAGCTGATCTTTTTTACCCTTTTTAAAAACAGGAATCACCTTAGTAACTTTTAAAATGTTAGGAAATTCACCTTGAGACAGACACTTATTGATAAGAGCAGTAAGAGGAGTGATGTAACAGCAGATGGTATCTTTTACTAGTCTGTTTGAGAAACCAAAATGATCTTTGCTTGACCTATTGGACAACTGTTTAACTACATTTAGTACATCATTTTCAGAGACATCATTAAAACTAAAACAAGTTACAGTCTCAGGAATATCTCTACGAAGTAGAAAATCTAAAGCACAGTGAGTTGTATTTTGACTAGTCAGGGTCTGTTTGATTTCTTTTGTAACATTTACAAAATAATTATTAAATTCATCTGGAGTAAAAACATTATCATCAAACTATGAGTTCCACTTGAGCCTTTCTTAGACTTATTTACAATATTCCACAATGATTTAGTTTGGTTTTCTGAACACTTTATTTTTAACATATTTGCCTTCTTTTTGGCATCTCTTATTTTGTTCCTATAACATGCTTTAATAACTCAGTAAAATAAGCCAAAATAAGGATGCAACCTCGGAATGAAAGATAATAAGCTAAAAATTTGCATACGTTTTTATTTTGATGGTATAAAACTTTCCTCAAAAGTCTCATATAATCACGTGTACGCGTCTTTAGATATTTAAGGTTCAAAGTTCACGAAAATCAGTTTTTTGCAAATATCTCGTTTCCCTTACGCTAAATGACTTCGAAGGTGGTTAGAGAAATTGTAGAACGGAAAATTTTCTTCAACTTTTGTCTAAAGTAATTTTGTGTACGTTCAACTCTTTTTGAGATACAGCGCAAAGAGTAGGGGGCCGCTTACATGTGTATATACGATAATGCGAGGTCAGCCAGTAGAATACAATAAATAAATGAGTTATATTGTTAATTATTCACAAACTATTATTATTATTATTATTAATACTTAATACTATTATTATTGGATTATCATTATTATCATTATTATTACATTTGTATTATTGTTTATTATTTAATATACCATATTTATAGATATTAATTATAAATTATATATATTCTCTAAATAATACTTATTTTATTTTTACCAAATATACAATATTAAAAGAAATACTTTTCGTCGATATTACTATATTTACTATGAATATTATATCTCGAAATACAAATCTCTTGTACGACTTTTGCTGTTTTCTGCGAAGCTGTAGCAGATGTTCCATTGTTGACCGGTTTTCTTGTTTGTTGACTTTCTACACACCGTAACGAATGAGTTTGGAATTTTTATGTATAAGTACAGTAGTGGTGGTGAAGATATTTACTTGATGATAGGAATGGTAGGGCATTTCTCTATGTTAGTACTTCTATACCGATAAATATTTATTTTATCCCTTAGTTTAAAACGACATCTTAGCATTAACAGACGTACGATTTTGAGTGTATCTTTTAATTGCAATGGCTGATTGTTTGTTTTTATTTGTAATAAATTAATATCAGAAAGTGCTTCTGTGAGTGTTGTGCGTGGATTACAATCATTAAAAACTGCAAGTATTGACAGAAATGACGGTCATATAAATTTATTTAAATACTTTGACTTCTGTGATGGTGCATGTTGATTGTCGAAAAGTGTATATAAATAAAAATTCAATTGCTGCATCGATGCGACGTGCAGAAGACGATGAAACTCCTACTGCAGAAAGTCCATCTCGTAAAATACGAGAAGAGGTATTTGATTTTAAAACATCTTGCTTGTTTTGTGGTCAAGTAGCTGATGAAGTCGCAGAAAAAAAAGAAAAGAAAAGTGTAAACGCACCATCAGTAAAGTAAGTACTCTTGATTTTAAAAATAAACGTTTTTGACGAAGGCTGAAAAAAGAGGCGACTTGTTAGGAAAAATTAGTCAAAAATCGTATACTTTTTTGAACATGACTTGGTAGCTGCTGAGGCTAAATATCATGCTATTTGCTACTCTCATTTTTTTAAATCGAACGCCTACTGATAAAAAGCATCACAAAGATGATAACATCACACAGGCCATGAAAGAGATTTTTTTTTTGTATATAGAATATAATAATGATTCACAATTTACATTAAAAGAGTTGAAAGATATTCCTACCGAGTACGTACCGGATGATAAGACTATCATTTCTAAATTAAGGGAGAAGTATTTGACTGATATAATAATTACAACTAAGGTTGGGCCATTCACTATTATATCTTTTCGTGACACACAGTCAAATATTTTATCCAAAGCTTGGTACGAGAGTAAAAAAAAAGCTCACACCGAAGAAGAACGATTACGAATAGTAGAAGCTGCTGCGGCGTTTATTAGAGAAAGATACTCGAACATCTGTAGTTGAAACAAAGTATTATCCACCTCCAAATCAAATGCTAGGCGATGTTAATGGAGAAGAAACACAGAACAGTTTTATTAAATTTTTTGCAAGAAGTTATTATGAAAAATATAAAAGGAAAAAAATTGAAGTGAACAAAGAAGAAGACGATGAACAAGAAGAAAATTAAAACAAAAATATTAATCATTAATAATAAAAAACAAATATTTTATATTTGTAATTTTAATAAATTGATTATTGGATAAATATAATAAATAAATAATTAAACTTTATTTGAAATATTTCTTTTAATATTGTATGTTTGGTAAAAAGTATTATTTAGAGAATATATAATTTTATAATTAATATCTATAAATATGGTATGTTAAATAATAAATAATAATAAAAATTTAATACTAATGATAATAATGCTAACAATAATAATATTATTAAGTAATAATAATAATAGTTTGTGAATAATTAACAATATAACTCATTTATTTATTGTATTCTACTGGCTGACCTCGCATTACGGTATATACAGGTAAGCGGGTCCCCTACTCTTTGCGCTGTATCTTCAAAAAGCGTTGAACGTACATAAAATTACTTTAGACAAAAGTTGAAGAAAATGTTCCGTTCTACAATTTCTCTAACCACCTTCAAAGTCATTTAGCGTAAGGGAAACGAGATATTTGCAAAAAACTGATTTTCGTGAACTTTGACCTTAAATATCTAAAGACGCGTACACGTGATTATATGAGACTTTTGAGGTAAGTTTTATACCATCAAAATAAAGACGTATGCAAATTTTTAGCTTATTATCTTTCATTCCGAGGTTGCATCCTTATTTTTACCGGACTATAAGCCTATTATAACTGGTTCTAAAGAGATTGCAATTTTGCTGTTCATTTTCATTTTTAGCTAGTGGGTAGAGAAAGTCTAGCCTATTCTTTATTTCTCCAAGTCCAGCAGTGTACCAATGTGTACCTCCTGTAGGCCTATTGGGTTTCTTAGTGTTTCCAGAGTTTATTCTAATACGTTTAGTAAAACTTATGTCATAATAATATTTAAAACTATTTACAAAGTTGTTAAAATTCTCATTAATGCTTTCGTCAATAAAAACATCAGACCAGCTTTCCTTACTTAACAGATACTTAAACAGATTGATGGTTTTATCATTAATATCTGGCACATTTTTATAGACTAGACAAGGGTTGCTATTAAAATTTGAAACTAACTCTACATTTTTTAACACAAAAAGTTAACCTAAGTGATCACTAACATGGAAATTTCTTAAGCTAACATTTAACTGATCCCCAAAGGAAGTGAAAACATTGTCCAAACATGTGTTATGTCAAGTGGGGTCAGTTATTGTGATTTTAAGTCCATACATGGAGGATAGGTTAACAACGTTTCTGGCATTCTTGTCCTGGCCTTGAGGCGAAAAGTGAAGGTTGAAGTCTCCGCACACAATTGCGTTTCAACTTTTTTGATTAATATGGCTAACACTTTTTCCATTATATGCATAAAATTGTCATAGTGTCCATTTGGACTTCTGTACACATCAATTAAAACTAAGTTTAGATCTACAAGTTCAATGCAGGCTAGTTCGCAGTCCAGTTCAGTGGATAGGCTATTTATTTTATCAATTACCTTATATTGAGTGGGTGAGAACCTAGAATATATGGCTACTCCACCGTGTATCCTTGAGGAGCGGCAGTAACCATAGGCCAATGAAAGGTTACCAATGTTAGAGTATTCATTGAGTTCCTCAGAGGAAAGCCAATGTTCCGATAAACATAGTATATCTAGGTTCAAGTTAATGGCCACTTTTTCAATCAGCGAATGTTTGTTAGAAAGACACTGCACATTTTGAATTAAATTAATGAGAGACACTCTGTACTCACCGAGTTCATCATGGTTTTTCCAGGGGCGAGGCACTTACTAAGTTTAAATTTTGCCCATGGTTGGAAGTAGGCAAAGTTACTGTGTCGGCAGATGGCTTTCTGTTTATGAATTTTGATACATAAAGGTTGTATGGCCAAAACTCAGGAGAATAAATTTCGTTGAAATATTGGGATGGGATACCTACTTTAAACGAAGAGTACAAGTCTGGTCGCTTTGAGTTGAGCTTATCAACAACATATTTTCCATCTTTCTTATTTGTTAAGTACTGTTCAATGTCCTCACTTTTTGTTTCTGGGCTAAAACGAGAAGTAAAAAGGAAAATTGTCTTCTCAATTGTGTTGAGGTTATGTTGGGCAGTGGAATTGCCTGCAATGAACCTCGTTCTTTTTTTGCTTGAGCTTCCATTATTTGTCAGGTTATTTTGGAGTCTTCTTTTCCCATTAGTTGCAATTTCTCTTCGAGTTTTCACTACTTGAAACGGAGGTTCCATTTCCAAGGCTAACGGTGATGTTGAGCGAGAACGGGAACGGGAACGAGAACTCCGATCCGCTGATCGAGATCCAGATCTATTATTTGAAAAGCTGAAACGTTTCATTGTTTGTCCCAGTTCACTTTGATTCGTAGTGGAGTAGTTTTTCCTTATTAAGTGCTGCCTAGCTTTCGGATGACGTAACCTAGGATGGGTACCTACCATTTGTCCTTTGAGGAAGATTTTGGTATTCGGAATGTTCCTGAGCTGGTAAAAAATGTCCATTACTATTTCCTACTGAGCTCGTAACTCCCCCAAGTTTCACCGCACTTGAATAAGAACAACTGTCTTTTGTCACCATATCACTAATGGCTTCTGCTTGGTTATCCAAGGCAGCCTTTAACTGGGAGTTTTCCGATTTCAGCATATTGATTTGTTCACTTAGGTCTTTGTAATTTTCAGATAGCTGAAAAACCTGGTCACTTAAAATTTGTATGTGTTCAAAACACTGCCTGAAGCTACTATCTTCATCATTTTTTAAAGTCTTACTCACAGTAGTATCAGTCGACTGTCCAGACCGGCACTTATCACATTTCCAGATAATTTTATTTCCTAAGTCACTGATGTACTGATATTCTTCGGTTAGAATATCTACACATGTACTGTGGTACCACAAATAATGGCAGTTTCCTTCACATTGAATCGCTCTACTATTTTTAGAGACATTTTTATCACACACACCACATTTAGTGACACTTCTAGTCGGCGCCATCTTGCCAATCCCTATATAAAACTTTACATTCTTTTTTTGGAATTTTGGCAAAGTATGATAATTTTTAAACACAAGTACATGCGAAGTACTATTTCACATTTAGTGAACTCATAAGCAGATTATTTTCTTTTCTCCATATTGTATTTGAACACATAAAGCAGCGTTTTGATACATTATTATTTTTTTTATAATCATCCTGTCACTAGGAGTCAGCACCATACATCAATGAATTGCAAGAACCGAGAATAGCATATATAAATAGACTTGGTGGGAGAAAATTACAGGACATTGGTGGTAAAGCTCCTGTCAACTAGGAGCCGGCACATTACAGCAATAATTATTTTGAACATTTCACAGTCAAATTAGTACTGAACACCACTAGAAAACGTCCATAGTATATATTTGAAAAGTCCTATGATGAACAGTTAAAATAGTCATTATTCTTTTGGGATAAAACGGCTATAACCGTCTCTTTTAGAACCACTTTTAGCTACTCCTCAACAGGTTAATAGCCTTTTTGTATTGCTTTTTCAAAAAAATCATTTTTTTTTTACGCTGACATCCTTTAAATTTTTGATTGGTAAATTTTAAAATAGTAATCCGTTTTAAACAGCATGTTGGGAAGTTCCACCAGTGGAATGTTATAAAGATTATTACTATTAATTAAGTGGTGCTCATCAATAAAAATGGCACAGACTTCAAAATGAAATTATAAACAAAATTTGTTTACATAACATAATCCAGCATCTAGTGAATATTGTTGAAACAAATTCAAAGTGTCTTCTTTTTTAGGAACATTTCAGCAGTATGCACTGACAAAGTGAAAGCCATTTGGAAAGGATGCATGTTTATTTTTTTGTAAGTAACCCAGTGTTAAGAAACACACACAAATAAATTTAGAAATATATGCAAACACCTCTTCTTTTTAATCCTTTGGTCCGATAATTTTCAATTGTTAGTCCTATACAACAACAATAATACTTTCTTTGTCTCTTTCTGATTACATGTCTCAAATATAGAAACCACAACTCAAACTATGTCAACTTCTCATTGTCTTATCAGGTGAAAAATTGATTGCACTATGATGTTTTAAACACAATCCCAAAGAATGATGAAGCAACCAAGATTTCTACACATAACTCGTATATGGCGGGAAGAATGTGAATGTTAGGTTTAACTCCATTTCACCTTGTGCTTTGTGCAGCGTCTGAAATCTGACTCTATCACAGACTGAGAACACTTCTTCATTTATATTACACTCAAATCAATTTTATTCCTTCAATTAGAATTGTATCATATATGCAAATTATATACTAGTTTGACAGATCTATTAAAAAACTTGCGAGAACTGACTTTTATCTTTAATGCTTTGAATATTAAAAAATACAACACTTATTTTACCTTATCAATTTTATTTCTATCATTTGAGCTTGGTTCCCTTTTATTATTATTTTCTAAGGTACCGGTAGTAATATTTTTCTATCTTTAAATTACAAGTTGTTTCTGTCAGCTCATTTATCTTTGGCAATTATCATTGTGGATTATGAGAGGCTTGATGTTAGGACCCTATTTGGAGCTTCACAGCCAGGTAATGGCAATATTTGGCAGAAACTCGCATGTTTCATTGGAGGTACAGGGGTAGGAAGGCTCTACTACAGCATCTGGGTGCTGGAAACTTTAAGTCCTATTGAGCCGGTTAAATCTGATCTAATCTAACATCTGTCTCTATGAATATTTTCAAAACTTTTTGAAGCTAAGGGAGGAGAAGATGAACTGAACAAGCAGTTTGGACAATCTCATTGCATTTATTTTCCAACTATACTCTATATGTTTTCATATTTGGTAAACTTAGATATAAATTAGTACACTTTAAAACTAATTTCAAGTTCTCATTTGCAGATAATACAAATTATTTTTGGTTTCTCTAATAGGTTATGAATATCAAAAAATTTATTTACTCTAATTACAGAATTCTTTAAGCAATACATTCATTGTATAATATATCAACCTCAACTCTAGTTAATATTTTAATTTTTCGGTTCACACTGCATCACAACTTTGCTAACCTAATTATATTATTCAAATATTTTAGCCTTCCTGGTTTAACATCTGTGGACACTTCAATATTCTAGTGTTTCTCTCCACAGTAAAGCCGAAATATTTAAAGAATTTAATTGTATAAGCAAAGTTTTGACACATTATGAACTGGAAAACTTATATGTGCGTTATGACACAAACCAAATAACACTAAGAACTTAACATTAATGCTAAACATTCTTATAATTTATTGTTCCAAACCTTAAATAGTTCATAACCAGATCCCAACAGTACAGTGAAGATTGTCGATTTCATAAGAGTGATGTTAGAAGAATACATTTGTTAAAACAAAGGTTTATACATTCATTTAACGCACTGATAAAGCAAAAAATAATTTTTTCATTAAATTATTAGAAATTAGAAAATGTTTGAAAGGTTATCACATCGACTTACAAGTTTAAAGAATAAAAAAGCTCTTGGCGATTTCTCGAAAAAAATTTATTTACCGAGATACGGGCCTCCAAATATTACTTAGCGTGTAATGACTATATCGCAAATTCACAACAACTATTTAAAACGTGAATGTTGAGTCCAGCTCCATTTTTTTCCCCTCCACTTAGTGCAACGTCTGAGATCAGCCGAACTCAACATTCACATTGAATAATTACGCTTCTTACCACACCTTTGTTATTGGTAAAAAAACTTGATTGCTCTGCCGTGCTTTGGTATTATATCTAAAACATCACATTTACTCAATTATACACCTGAGACAGTGATAATACCTCTTCATCTTGATGATGATCTTCACCTTTGTTTTAACAAATGTATTCTTCTAACATCACATCTTATGAAATCGACAATCTTCACTGTACTGTTGGGATCTGGTTATGAACTATTTAAGGTTTGGAACAATCATTTGCGCAATAAATTATTTGAACTTGAGGCTATATTGGCTCTCAAACAAAACCGATGTTATTTGTATTAATGAGCACTGGTTAGTTACAGATGAATATCCTTGTATATTCCTGAGGGATTTGAACTGGCCGGGTACTTTTGCCGAGAATCGGGTTTTGGTGGTTCGTCAATTTATGTCAAGAAAGAAATAAGTTATGAAATGATTGATGTTTCCCGCTATAGTCAAAGTGCAATATGTGAAGCAACTGCCATTAGACTAAGTAAACTGAATGCATTAGTTATATGTGTGTATCGCACGCCAGGACTCTAATTTTGGACTGTTTATTTTTAACCTAGAATGTTTACTTGCTTATGTTACTAAGGGTCCAAAAAATTTTAAACATGTAATACTGGCTGGTGATTTTAATGTTGATATATTGAAAGCTAGTGACTCTGAAACTCTTGATTTTTTAAATCTTTTTTAAGATCCTTTAATTTGTACTGTACAAATAATGTACCAACTAGGTTTAAGTCTTGCCTTGACAAATATAGCTACTAATTTAGCTGCAGAAAACCTAGATATAGTTTTGTTGAACCAAGGAGTAATATCTGATCACGCAGGTATTTGGGTTAGCCTTTATCTGGCCAATGAACATAGCCATTGTTCGGGATGGCAGTACTATTAGGCCTAAGCCCAATGACATAAAAGTTGGCCAAAAACGTCTCATGTCACAAGATAGGTTAGGTAATCTAGTTGAATGTTTAAGTATTCTGACTGGAATTGTGTGTATCACAAAGATGTAAATATTGCTGTAAATAGTTTTTTAAATATTTTAACCATGCATTTTAATATTAGTTGCCCAAAGATATCTGTGATTACCTAGATCTAAGAAATGCGATGTAATAAACTGGTTTACGCCAGAATTACTAGATAGGCGAATGCAACTTCTAGCTCTATATGAATAAATGGAGGATTACTCGGAACCAAGATGATCACATACTTTACAATAGTTTTAAAAAAAACTCTATAAGCAGGAGATAATGAAGGCTAAATGTAGCTGCCAACAATAGATATATCAGTAATTCCAATAACCAATGCAAAGCTGCATGGTTTGTTGCTAAAGAGAATGTAATCTTAATTGCTCAACAAAAAACCGCTGTATACCAATCTCACCTGGCCAATTGAACTCTTACTTTGTTAATTTGTCTATTGACAGCAATGATAAACAGGATGAGGTCATTGATGTAAATGACTCAGTGTAACTCTGACTTGCTATCAAATTCTACTAGGCCTAATGCTGATAATGTATTTGAATGGAAGTTGGTGGATGAAGGAATGGTAAAGTGTGTTGTCAATAAAATGAGTGGCTCACATAGTGAGGATGTGTATGGTTTGTCCAATTTTTTGCTTAAAAATATAATTAATGTTATATTGTTACCACTTACTTATCTGGTAAATTTAGTTGTTACTGTAGGATATTTTCCAGACTGCCTAAAGATGTCTAAAGTTACACCTATGTTTAAGAAAGGAGATATGAACTGTCCTGAAAATTATCGGCCGATCACAATTGTCCCAATTTTAAGTAAGGTAATCGAGTCTTGCCTGGTGGCACAGCTGTATGAATACTTTGTTACCAACAATTTGTTGTATCCTTTTCAATTTGGCTTTAGGCCTAAACATACAACCGTGGATGCAGTTGCAGTTGAGAAAATTGTAGACTATATTTTTAAACAGCTTTGAGGACAAGCTGGTGGTTGGTACTAGCCTATTAGACCTAAGTAAGGCTTTTGACAATGTTTCTCATGTTATGTTATGTCTAAAAACATACTTAAAACATTATGGTGTTGTAAATGAAGAACTGTCAGTAATAGAAATTATCTTAAGAATAGGAAACAAATGGTTTGCTGTTAAAAATGAGTGCTCAGAATATCTTGATGTTTATGCAGGTGTTCCGCAGGGCTCTGTCCTTGGTCCTTTTCTTTTTTTGGTGTTTGTGAAATGACTTTAGTTATAATGTGTCAGCTTTCTCTTTACTGTATGCTGATGACAACCACGTTGATCCAAAATGATGTAAATATTCCAAATGTACAAGCAAAACTGAATGAAGCTCTCATACAGGCAAAAACATGGTATTTCTCTAACAAAATTGTTTATAAATGAAAATAAAACAGAACACATCATATTCTCTTTGAAACATCACATTAACCTTAGATGATAGTATGTTTAAGCCGGTAAAGCTGCTCGGCATATATCTAGACCAGTAAGCTCTGTTTGTGAGGAAACATGTCAGTAATTTATGTAAAAAATTGGCAAGAGTGACCTATCTCTTAAGAAAATTAAAAACTTGTGTAAAGTTCAGAAGTACTAAATTATGTGCTATTTTGGATTGTTCCATACTCATCTAATTTATGGAATTAGACTCTGGGGAAATTTCAGCCTCTGCCAAAAAAGCCTTTGCATGGCAAAAAAAAAGCGATAAGAGCAATTACTGGATTGTTTTCAATGGAGTCATGCAGAAAGGTTTTCCCAAATCTTAACATTATGACTTTAGCTAGTGCATATATTTATTGTAACCTATTCTATGTAAAAAATAATATAGATGATTTTAAAGAAAAATTCCTTAGTTCATAGTTACAACACAAGGCAAAAAGAAAATTTGTTTAAACCTAGCATTAGACTCAATAAGTATTATAAAGAGCTATAAATATCATCAACTATTATTATTCAACAAGTTGCCAAATTCTGTAAAATCTCTACCACCTAAGAAATTTAGTATTATAGTTAGCAAGTGGCTTAAGATCAAAGCCTTCTATACTGTTGAAGAGTACTTGAATTGTAGTGACATGTGTGATATTATCATTCGGACTAGTTAAGAGTTTTTATTTCATTATTGGGGCTTGATTGACGATGCCTATTGTGTACTGTTTTTTGTATTTAATGGCAAATAAATCTCTTGATTCTTGATTCTCTTGATTCTTGATGGCACTTGATTTTATAGTATAAGTGTATAAGTTTGATGTCGAAACAATCAAAAAAGTTTGTTTTGTGCTTCTTTGTAACCGACTTTTTTTATCTCTTCAGACACATAGACATCAGATTCTATGAGGCAAGTCTGTGATAATGTCAGATTTTTACTTCATGAAAAAACTTCATGTATGCTGTAAATATTCAATTTTTGAAGTGTCTTATGAAGATAGTCTTGCAATCAATAAGCCTCACAGAATAAAAAAAGTTTTAAATTTTGGTTGTTGAGAATTTTTAATAAAGTGAATACAATAAGAAAACATTATAAGCTCCATCTTCTACATTACCACTTAGCTTCTTTACTGTCCAACTTGACAGCCCTAGTTACTACGTTATAAGTTACAAGGGCATGGATGGAACTCCTTGTTGCCTTACAGGGCTTTCTTTAGTAAACCTACCTGGTGGTACAGGTGACAATTATACTAATCCATTGGCCTAATGGCCTACTCCAATCCCAACCTTTTCAACCTAGTTTTTCGCATCTACTAAGATGTTTTTAAAACAGTTGTGATTGCATTTTCTATCCAATGCATATACAATATTCCAGACATGCTTAACAGAAACTCCTAACCCCATCCACCAATCTAACACATCCCGAGCTTTTACATCTTGTTCTTCCTTTGGATGTATGGAATTTATGAGGAATGTGATAATCCCTCCTTGTAAAGTATTTCGGATTTCAGAATTTTTAATTCTTCACTATTCATGGCTTCAAAGGGATTTCAATATTTACAAAATTTTTTGCATAATTTACAATGCAGTTATGCTTCAACACACACAAATAAAATTGGAAGTATATGCAAATATCTCTTCTTTTTAATCCTTTTGTATGATAATTTAGTTCTATACAACAACAATAATACTTTCTTTATATCTAACTGATTACATGTCTCAAATATACAAATCACAACTCAAACTATGTCTTCTCATTGTTTTGTCAGGTGAAAAATTGAGTGCACTATTATGTTTTAGACACAATATCCCACATCCCAATGAATGGTGAAGCAACTAAGATTTCTACACATAACATATTTGGTGGGAAAGGTTGATTCAATGTGAATGTTGAGTTTGACCCAATTTTATCTTGTGCTTTGTGCAGCGTCTAAAATCTGACTTACAGACTGAGAACTCTTCTTCATCTATATAACACTCAAATCAATGTTATTCCTTCATTTAGAACTACATCAATAAATAAGAAACATAATAAAAAACAGATATTTAAGATAAGTCATGAAAATATAATGTTGTATGATAGGAAGTAACATTATTTACAAAACTTATATCAGAAGAAATGCCTACATGGGCCAATTAAACAAAATAAAAAAGTAAATTCAACTAAGTGTGAAAGAGTAATTTTT
Organism: Homalodisca vitripennis; assembly: GCF_021130785.1. Lineage (NCBI taxonomy): Eukaryota > Metazoa > Arthropoda > Insecta > Hemiptera > Cicadellidae > Homalodisca > Homalodisca vitripennis. The sequence continues at coordinate 92,529 of NW_025776792.1, read as the reverse complement.
AATATTAATTAGTAATGAGCCAAATATGATTATTATGTATTATTATATATTATGATTAACTCTACAGTATGGACAGCAAATAGATGATAATGGAATAATATACTCTGAATCCAACACTGGCAGTATAGAAGACCAGCTGTCAGAGCCTATTTAATAGCTCCACTTTTGGTCACTGCTCATATGTGTCGGGTTATTATTTTCCTTGAGTTGGCGATGCCATTTGTCAAATCAAGTGTGGATGTGTCCAATGTAGATCCTCTCATTCATTTAATACCCCCAAGGTTGGTCGTTATATGTACAAAGTCTGGATATGAGTTATGAGAATGACAACCCCCGTTGTCATGTGAAGTAAGTTCAGATGTAGGTTAGGAGGTCAATGTTATGAATCGTCACATGATGGTATCATGTGAACATATTCAAATGAGTGGATTAAATTTAACCGTCCAAATTTGTTAACTTAATAACATGTAGTTTAATTTTAAAACTACCTACATTGTCTTGTGTAAGGTACATATTTAAAGTGTGTGTCAGTCCATCAATCCATATAGACCTAGCTAGCACAATCTCAATATTCTTGCATACACCACCATCAATATATACATTAAATGGGTTTTTTAAAATTATCCACTCTCTAGTTTACATCAGATTTATTCATGCACAAATCATAGCTACACGTAATTCCATAATTCAGCTGTTTTGAATATTTTCCTAAAGTTACCATCTGTTACAAAATAGAATTCATTTATTGCTGTACACAGTTAACTAAATCACTAATTCACAAATTTTAGTGTATGATTAAATTCAACTTAAACATGAGCTCTTTCACAAGAAGAGCAAAATACATCCTTCCACTATAATGGTTAAGCTCAGGAAGAAGCCAGGCAATTGCCAACTGCCCGCAAGGATGGGGTTGACAAGACAGGAAGTAATTTCTGACCCAAATTACTACGTTTGAATGAATGGTTCATTCATTGGTTCATACTGCTTATAAAGACGTATGAATTTCTTTAGTAGTTATTACAATTAAATAATTAAAATTTACTCTAATATAAAGTTGACTTATCTTCTTTATTAATTATTTCAAATCTTATATGTACTTAGTCGTTTGTCATGAACGATTTTATTTCCCCTTACTAGTCTTGCCACAACTATTAGACAATTTGAATTTGAATTAATTAAACTAATCTGTTACACCAGGTGGTGAAGGGAGGGGGAGTTCCGATCAGGTCCATCACGGGACAGGCAAGATCAAAGTCAATATGGAGCAGCCAATTAGTAAAAAAAAAAAAAAAAAAAAAAAATGGCGAACGGTGAAGATGAGTTGAGTTGTGGTTCCTGTAAAAGAAAAGTTACCGCGCGAAGTAAAGCTGTTACTTGTTCGGGAAAGTGTGGGAAAATGTATCACACGTCTTGTGGTCTTGTGTAAACATATCTGACATGGATTACAATAATTTGAAAAGTATTGGTGAAGTGAGCTTGTGGTTATGTGCATCATGCCGGTCCTGGTTAACCTATATGAAATCTGCTTACCGTAAAGATTATGAAAAACCTACCAATGCGGATAAATCAGTTTGTTGCGAGTGTTTTGATTATATTAAGATCTTAACAGATCAAATCTCAGTATTATCCGAAAATTACAAGGAAATGTCCTTTATTATGATCAATATGCGTGACAAGCAAATTGAGGTTAGAACAGTATTAAACTCTCATTCTGATTATATTAGGCGTGTACATGCATATTTACCTCATCAAAATCAGTCTGACTCGTCACTTATTGATAGTGACCAAATTGAAACAAATTTAACATCTATCAACCAAATCCAGACCTCAATAAACAACAGGCCTACCAAGCCTAGTATGATAATAATGTAATTAAACCAACCCCTGTTGTTGAAAAGCAAACTTACTCTGAAGTACTTGCACCTCCCAAGGAAACTGCACCAATACCTTCGCAGATTAGTCAAGACAAATCTGCTAAATTTCAACTAGTCTCATCTAGGAGGAAGAAGATGCAAAGTAACCAAGCCCAAAGACAAGTTGGTCTTAACCAAAACAAGCCTAGGCCTAGGCCTACTGCAATAATTATTGGTACCAAATCGACTGCTGACATCCCCACAGTAAGTAGAAATAAATGGCTTTTTATTTCTAGGCTTTCAACTAAAGTAGATGAAAACACACTCTCAAATTACGTGAAATGTAACATAGGATCTGAAGTGGTTATTGAAGGGTAGACGTCTAAATATAACACCTACAAATCCTATAAAATTGGGTTGCCAGAGCACAAAGTTAAAGATGCTCTAAATCCAGAGCATTGGCCTGAAGGAGCTCTGGTAAGAATGTTCCGCCCCCCTCGTAACCCTCAAAGCCAACAGGAGGCTAAGACCAACTCTGCGGATATAGATTTTTTAGAAAAAGTTGTGTCCTCTTTAAATCCAACATAAACAACAGTGTGAGATCTGTGTCTCCTATAACTGAGTTTAAAGTCAATTCTGACTCAGGATGTAGAGCTAATCGGAAAATCTTATTTGGCAATGTACAATACATAACAAACAAATTGCTGGAAATTGAAGCTTTGATGACCACTGAACTGTTCTCAGTCCTTTGTTTTGCAGAACACTGGCTAAATCATGACAACTGTACTCTGTATAATTTTAAGGGATTTAAATTAGCTTCGATTTATTGCAGGCGTCACTCGATTCATGGTGGTGCTGCTGTGTTTGTCTGTGATGCAATAAAATACTGTGTGGTTGATGTTGAGAGGTTCTGTATAGAAATGAACTTTGAAGCCTGTGCTGTTAGACTATTTTACCCTAAAACAATCGTAATAGCTATAAACAGACCAAGTGGAAGTAACAGTAAAATTTCCTTTGATCAATTGGAGGCTCTACTGGAATATCTGACAAAATTAAATTGTGACCTTGTAATTTGTGCAGATTTTAACATCGAGCTCTGCGGAAATTCGAAGGAAACTACTGTGCTGCATAACATTCTTCGCTCTGCTGGTTTGTATTGCACGAACTATGAACCTACTAGAGACCTAGCATGTATTGATAACATTGCTACCAATTTGACTCCCTCATCTTACCTGACTGAGGTTTTGGATTGGCCTATTTCTGATCATAAGTTCATGAGTATCGAACTTCTTGCACATTCAAATCTGTGTACCAATGATGTACAAAATCAAAAGGTTTTGCCTATTAAACACCGCCCATTACCACTAGGTGCTCTTACAGATTTCAAACGCTGCCTGGATACACTCGATTGGGTAAGCATGCTATCTGATGTGGACTTAGAAACCTCATATAATAGGTTCCATCAAACTTTTGTCTACTGATTGGACATTCATTTGCCAGAAAAGAAAATTAAGCCTTCAAAAAAACCGGCTAATAGAGCTAAGTGGTATACACCTTAACTGGACAATCTTAAAAACATAGTGATGAGCTTGTTTCGTCGTTCCCAAACAACTGGCCTGGAGAGTGATATAAACTCCTATAAAATTGCCAAGAAACACTACAAAATTGCCCTGTGTCAAGCTAAGAAGAAATTCAACGAGAACTTTATTGCAACTGCTAGCAATAAATGTAAAGCAGCGTGGCAGGTCATCAAAATGGAGTCCGGTGCCTCATCTGCTACACACGCAGCTCCTGATGCAGACAACCTCAATAAGTTCTTCACTGCCGGTGTCGAAGAGGTGAGGAGGAGTATCCAGCCGACAAACACTTCTGCTATTGACCTCATCCAGACTCAAATTCCTGTACCAACCGAGAGTTTCCGATGGAATACAGTCAGCCCTAGTGATATTGTGAGTGTAGTGGCCAGGCTCAAGTCAACTAAAAGTTGCGACATCTACAGTACAATATGTCCGCTGTACAAAAAGTGTGTCATACATGAAATTGCCGTTCCCTTATCCATGTGTATAAATAATTGTCTCATGGAAAGCAATTTTCCAGCCAAACTTAAAGTATCAAAGGTTGTTCCAATATTTAAGAAGGGTAACAACAATGAATGTGACAGTTATAGACCGATCTCCCTGGTCCCTGTCTTCTCCAAAATTTTTGAAGTAGTTATACAAAGTCAGGTGAGTACTTTCTTTGAACAAAACAATATTTTTAGCACTAGTCAGTTTGGTTTCAGGCCGGGGAGGTCCACGATCGATGCAGTCGATGAGCTTATATCCTTCATCCATTCTAATCTTGAAGTGGGATTATCCACTGGTGCCGTCTTGTGTGACCTACAGGCAAAGGCCTTTGACTGTGTCGATCAGGACATACTCCTGATAAAAAAAAAAAAAAAAAAAAAAAAAAACTAGAATTGTATGGTGTGATTGACCGCCAACAAGCTCTTTTCAAGTCATGCCTCAGTGAAAGGTACCAAACAGTTTGTCCAAATGGAAAGTTTTCTGAATATTCTGAGGTTAAGTACGGAGTACCACAGGGGTCGGTGCTGGGCCCATTTCTATTCATAGTTATGGTAAACGACTTGTTTTCTTGTGTAAGCTCGAAATCTGTAATGTTTGCTGATGATGCAACTTTTGCCACATCACGCTTATCAATCGCTTCCTTGCAGACAGAGACGGATAGTTTACTTATACAGGCGAATAACTGGTACAGAGCCAACATGTTTCTGATGAATGTAGAGAAAACAAAAAAAATTTATTTTTCTTTTAGTAACCATGGAAATAATGACAGTAGCCAAACGGTGAAGCTTTTGGGAATTATACTTGATCCAAAGCTATCCTGGAATCCTCATGTTGACTATGTGTGTAAAAAGTTGCATAGAGTGATTTACCTTCTAAGACACCTTAAACAATTCATACCAAATGATAGCTTAAGAATAGTTTATTTTGCATCTTTTCATAGCACGATAGCTTATGGTTTGATTTTTTGGGGCAACTCCAGTGGCATAAACAGTGTTTTGATCACGCAGAAGAAGGCCATGAGAATTTTGGATGGGTGTGATCCCAGAGCTCACTGCAGACCTATATTTGTAAAATTAAAAATATTAACAGTGGTAAATCTTTACATACTTTTTGCTTTGTTGCATGTTAAGAAAAATTTTAGAAGCTTCTCGCTTAACAAGCATGTACATATTATATTACTAGAAATAGAGATTTAATTAATAGACCATACACAAGATTGAGTAAGATCTTGTTTTCCTATGAGTTTGTTGGTATATCGCTTTTTAATAAATTACATTTAAGTGCTCAGAATGTCAGTGTAAAACGATTTAAGAAAGTCATGGATGATTGGCTTATTGAAAAACCTTTTTACAAACTCGATGAATTTTACAGTTCTGACATTAGCATGTTAATGTTTGAGGAGATATAAGTTACATGTGTATTTTAATTTTTACCTAAACTGTAGCTTATTTGATTATTTTTTGCCTCTGTTACAATTTTAAAAGTATCATTTTTCCATGTTACGTTCGCATGTTAAGTTAAATTAATTTCTTGCACTGGGTTGCACGTTTTGTTTGTTTTTACATTGCTATTAGTCTACTTAACTTTTTAACTTAATATTATTAAAAACCACTTTTTAACTTATTAACTATTGCTTTTAGCTATCGCTTTGATTCAACGGTATTATGCCCGTGATTTAACTATGAGTTTACTGCACGATTGATTACCATTGTTTATATGTTATGTATATATATATATATATATTTGAATGTAATTCGTGATCTGTTTTTTTAACTTGCAAATTGTAATTGCATCATATTGTGACGAGATCCATTGCATGTAAATGTTTAAAGATCAATAAATCTATCTATCTATTAGTGATCCAAGTTTGAAATATTACAATTGACGGAGAATTTAATATAGAATTGAAAGAACGAGAACAGAGATTAGTGTAGAAGGCATAAGAAATATAAAATATTAGTTGTTGAGAATGATTTAGTTCTCAACAATCATGTCTAATCAAAAAAGACACCATTGTTACATTTTTAGAGTATCTAGTGTTGTGTGAAATTAAATTTAAAATGTCAAAAAATGTTTATAGATATGTATAATAGGTTTTAAAGGAGTTGTAGAATAATTAGAACAGAAATTTCACAGAGAATAGTGTTAGTAGGGTAACGTTTTGATTTTTTAAACCCACTTTTAACTATATTTTTATGTTGTAAAATGTGGTTGAAGGATGAACTTATATGTGCCATTCCATGCAATAATTCCAAAAGGTAAAATTAATTGTACATAAGCAAAATAACCCAATTGTTGCATACTTATCACCTAAAATTTCACTACATTTTCTAAACGCATAAGTATATTTTCTAATTTTAACATTCAAAAAGCGAACATGCTCTGACCATTTCATTCAGAAATAAAAAAAAACACGCCTAAATATTTGTAACAATTTGCTTTCTGTTTGGACTATCACAACACAAATTAAGGTGGTTATTGCAACTATGGATTAATAAGTCTTGAAGCTTGTGACATAAATCTTATTTTAGATATCCAAAGAGAAAAATAATTCAGATAAACCCATTTCTTTAAAATTAAAAGATATTTTTGGGCTTTAATTTTAGCATCATTTTATTCTCTCTTTTAGAATAATTAATGTGTCATCCACGAAAAGAAACAATTTTCCATTTAAAGTTAGTCTAATAATGTTGTATTCACATGGTTTATCGTGATTATTTGAAGCCTATTGGAGAAAGTTTTAAGAGAAGACAATGAGGTTCTATGAACTTCATTCGCATTTAATTTATTAAAAAATTGCTCCTATCTACAGAATTAAAATCCTTTTTTAGGTCTAAACATGCCTGGAGATAGATCATGCTCATCCTTCGAATGGTGTTGTTGATTACACTAAATAGCTGCTAGGTAAACTAGACAGACCTCTTTTGTTGTCTAGTGTCAAAACAATGCAGAGTTTCTTTTCAACATTTGTCCTCTGACTTTGTTTCAATCTCCAAACAGACATGGACTCCAGATTCCAGGAGTCATTCTGTACCAGTGTCAGATTTAAGACACTGCACTAAGCAGAAGGTGGAATGAAGCTAAACTCAACATTCACAGGTAATGCCGGTAATTAAGTTACCTACTTACTTGTGTACAGTACGCGCGCTGAAGGTTCGGCTCCGAGTCAACCGAGCAGACTATGGCGGGGGGACGGGTGGATTGCTCGATATAACAACTGTTCTGCAGACATCCGCCAATGTTTGGCCCGCTGCAGTCTGAATATTTATTGTCCCTGTTCTCAGGATTCTTTATACATCAGTGTTTCGTATTCATTCATCTGTCATAAAATTAGTGTATAAACAATACACCCCAAAACACTTTCTATTCGAATATAATACAATGAAATTCAACATAATTTCATTAAAGTTTAAACTTTTAGTTTATCACAGATCACCACTATGGCCAAAAGTGTTTTTTTTTCAGAAATAAACTATTGCAAAGTGATTCAATGTTAAACTTTCAAATGGTATTGCCGTGTTGCATTTACGTGAATGGGCCATAAACTGTAGGGCAGCGGTGTCGGTGATACATTCCACTTCAGACTAAGTTACGGCTAACCTAAACTATGTATCTGAAAAAAGTTAAATCTAAAATTAAATTCAGTTCATTCAGAAAAACTTTCCCGCTGGTGAAAGTTTCCTGACCAAATAATAAAAAAAATCCTCACATACAAACTTTTTTGTATCACAATTTTGGCACAGTTAATTTTAAAATATATTTTATTGAAGAAAAGTAATAAAATATTGAAACTTAATACATCTATTAGCATTGGCATACACAGGAAAATAGATCTGCGAAGTTTCAGAATTTTATTTGTACAGGAAGTTGGTCTAACCATAAATTGATTGTCGAGCGAGAATTAAACATTGCCGTCCGTGACGGATCATTGGAGAGTCAATGTTTTTATTTGGTTAGTAGGGCAACGACAGGGCCGAACCTTCAGCGCGCGTACTTGTACTGATTATAACCATTGGGAGTTACAGCTCTTCCTACAAGACTTTTGTAACACTATCATACACATTTCCTATACGAACAATCTAAATCGTTTGAGAATTGTAGTATTAGAACAAAACCTGATTATGCAACTTGTATTGCAATTCATTTTTAAACAATCTTTAAACAATGACGCCATAAATATATTATTTTCTTATTGATATTTTTCAGAATAATTATTAATACATTTTATATACTTACACAGCACAGTAGCAGATGGTGCAGCAAAACAGCAATACAGCTAAACTTACACAAAACATATTTCAAAGTGTGTATACTAAACAGATTCAATAACACATTTCTAAAATAAAGAAAACAAGTCCAGCTATAAAGAGGTTAAAGGAGAAAAGTTGAGATAAGATGAGATTGAAGTGTGAACTCAGATGCCAACGTAATCAAAGTTTTTTCTTACTTAAACCATGTACCATTGTATTGTAATTTAACTGAGTAGATCAGTGGATCACTTTTTACACTCTCAGAATGAGTAAGAATATTAAATATTATAAACACTTTAAATTGTTCCTTTTAAAGATTTTATTCATATGTTTTAAATTATTAAGGTACCATAGTTGATGTACTTATACAAATAATGTTTTTTAATCTCTTTTCTGTGCTATTATTAACATTTTCCATGGCTATAAATTATGTTTATACTTTCGTATCAGGATACCACGTGTTAATCAGTGTTAGGCGATTTACACCTAGTACTGTGATTGTGGCCTCCGTTGGATATCGCCCAGTACTAGCAATCGAAAAGAACTTTATTTTAATATAGTTACTCCAATTTCTCTTCACTGCCCTTGTAAAGTTGTGAATATGGTCCGTACACACTATAGACGACTATTACCGTATTGTCTGAAATTAAAAATAACAGAAACGAAATTTCAACGTAAATAATTTAAATCGTAACAAGAATAAACATATAGAAGAAAAACAAACGATTCAATATTGTTAGTTTGGTGTCAGCAGACGTTCATTTACGTATTCTTCGACTGCTTTTCCCACCTAATTAGTACAGTGGTTTTAAATAATAATTATAATAAACGCTATTCAATCGGATTCACGCCCGGAGTATATACATGTAACGAGTTTAATTACATCACTGATATCTTAATGTAAGAAACCATATTATTGCACTATTCAATTCTCTGACGGCATTCAATCAAGGTCGATCGTTACCGTCTTTGATAATATTTTAATCTTGATACTGAAAATAATATGTAATTTTACTCCTATGAAGAAAACAAAATAAAAAAATCTGTATAGACAATAATTGTAACTCACGTTTTTACATTTACGGCACGTTGTTATCTCTTACACCGTTAAGCGGTCTCATTGAACTAGGCGTTTCGTAACACTCACTGGGTGTAAATTGGACATAAATATTTACTTAAACACTCTGTTCCCTCTCGGATTAATAGATAAAAATATTCCTTTAGTCCGTATTAGTCATACAGACTTGACGGGCGCATTTCTCTGACCGGTATGTAGAGTACACACCGTCACGGCACTTGTGTCAACAGGGCCTCACTTTATTGCGTTTCACCGTCGTGTCGGTTAGATCATGTGCTCCGCACCTCTTTGCAGCCCTCCGGACACGTTCAGTGTACAATAAAAACGTGTGAAATTCGATATTAGACCGCGTTTATAGTTTTTATAGTCCGTTTTTCGGCTGTGTAACGCGTACAGACGGGGTTCGACCTCCACTAAATACTGTCCGGTGACGTTTAAAAGTAGTTTTAAAACGGAATTCTACTCGCCTATCGGTGGTAAGACGTCTCGGCCATAGGAAATACGGATTTTTACGTTTAATCAGGATCGTACATACTGTTTACGAGAGGTTTTAGTGTCGAGAAACGACTAAAATCCGGCAGACTGGCGTGGCGATGAGACGTCGCCGCCCGGCGACCTCTGTACGGTACTCGGGTCGCGAGCCGAGTCACGGCTGGCTGCGGCGCCATCTGATTTCCCCGACATACAGAATGGCAGACTCCGCTACAACAGCACCTGCGCCAGCCGCTCCCATGCCGAAGAAGGCGAAGGCCGCGGCCGCCACCAAGAAGCCCCGCGTCAAGCCGGCTCACCCTCCGACGTCGGACATGGTGAACGCGGCCATCAAGAACCTGAAAGAGAGCGGTGGTTCGTCTCTTCAGGCCATCAAAAAGTACATCGCGGCCACACACACATCATTCTTCTTCTAGACGTGGACTTGAAAACACCAAAAAATCAACCACTCCGGAATCCAATGGAGAATATCGAGGGAAGTGCTCCGGCACCCCCTGATGGAGAAACAAGCCTTCCGGGGCCACTGGCTGCTCTCCTGGATGCCTGCGCGGCTTCCAAAGTTAGTTCCAGTTTTGGCGCCCCAAAAGGCCTTTCTAAAGGCCACATTGGACATTTCACGGATCGTCTTCCTGAAGCACGGACTGCGGTTCCTGCTGCCCCAGCGACCTCCCACGGCCTGTTGGAGACCAGGAGCAGCCTGCCAGCGCATGCTGCCCAGCCTGCGGTGATGTTGGAAAACATCGCCCTGTACCGTTATTATAGCACATATATTAAATTTATGTGGAGCTAATACTTCGTAAATCAAAACAATTTTTCGGAAATACTTGATTTATTCCGAAATTTAAGTTCACCAAAAAAATTAACAAAGTTTACAAACTTTTGATTCGATTTTCTTCAAAACTTCACACAATCGAACAAATCTAATTAAGAGTCTGATTAAAAATGAATTAAAATTAAAATGAAACTAAAAATTTATACTTCTCAAAAAATGGTTTAAATTAACAAAATAAAATAAAAGTTCTCTTCTCAAAATACTCAAAATCAATATAACACAAAACTTGATATTAAAACTTTATGACCAAAATTTAATTCACAATACTTCAAAAAATTGAATTAATTCTCAGAATCTGAAAGATGGGAAACTTTAGAAATTTTAATTACAACAGTATAAAAAAATGAAAGATATTAACTAAACGCTGGTAGAGGACGTGAGGAACGAGCTGAGCCCTGAGTAGGGGAAGAGGCGGGTAATGGTGGGATAGCTCGCCAGTGGAGGGGAAGTGTATGATAGCGGCCCAGTGATGTACTACTCTAGGAAGAAAAGTTAGCCCAGTAGGAGCGTTGTATTGATACGCTAGGGGTTTTTCTTCGAAATCATAATATTCGATAACGGCTTGATAGATATTAACGTTTGAGGTGTCAAATTAAAGGTAGATTTACGTAGATTTGCTAATACTTCTTAGAACTTTAACAACAGTACGGGTATCACTTTAATACAGTAAAGGTCTACAGTGACGCTATCCTTCGACATTGGATCAAACTAAATTCAATTTTTATATCGATGTCTACTAACTACAATTTAACAGCTGTTTACTAAATGTTTGGGTTTTAGTATTTAACTACACATTTCACTTTTGTTCGATTTTGAGCAACACGTTAGCTAGTAGCATAAATATATAATATTGTCTGTCTGACTGTATGTTATTAGTTTATGTCATGAAAAGTTAATGTACATTATTTTTATATCATAAAAATATGAAAGAGACTTGCTGTAGTTTTATATATTTATTATTATCAATACTTACTATTGACGTTTCATTATCTCAGAATCTATATATATAAAAATGAAAACTGTTCGTGTGTAACAGCATCACTCACAAACGGCTGGACGGATTCGCCTAATTTTTTTTAAATTTGTTCGTCTTGAAGGTTATAGGATACTTTTTATCCCTTTCCCGATTCAGGATTCCGCCCCACTGGTTACAGAAATACCCGTAAGAAATGCATTGCAGCAAACATATGTTATTAAGTGAAAGAGTCTTTTCAAATTTTTAATCAGCTGTTCTTTGTAAACATATATAATGCGACAAAAAATTGTTGTTATTTTTGACAGTAACTAAGTAAACATAAATATTTTTGACGTTTCTATGTAAACAAACATTTTTTGACATTTACAACGTGTCACAAATGTCAAATTTTTGATAAACGTGATTTGATATCTTTTTTACAATTTCCAAGAACAGTGTTATTTTCCATCAGTAATTCCATCCGACTTGCCATTTGAATTTAAGAGACTTCAGTTCCCCGTTCGACTTGCGTTCGCAATGACGATTAATAAGGCACAAGGACAATCACTTAACGTCGCAGGAATCCATCTGGAACCCTCATGTTTCTCGCACGGTCAATTATACGTCGCTTGCTCAAGAGTCGGAAACCCGAAGAACCTTTATATTTATGCTCCAAATAATACAACTAATAACATTGTTTACCAAAACGCATTAAAATAAACAAAAAACTTTTATAATAGATTTTATGATATGCTACGATGTATTAGTAGAGCAATAAATTAATTGGAAAAACGTATAATAAAATTAGTATTTCTTTTCGATGCTTGATTGATGTAGCCCTCTCTACTGCCACGCGAGCGGAGCCGCGGGTTTAGGCTAGTTGCAAAATAAAATATTCTTTATTAAACCTAATAAGCAAATAAATTAATTGCGTCACTTACTTGTCATTTATGTTATTCAAGCACTTCCACTCCACTCATTTCACCGCCACTGTCTTCTCTATGGCTAGAGTGTTCACTGTCACTTCCACTGTCGTCATCACTACTGCCGGCTTCTAGATTTATGATGAAAGATTCTGTGATGTCATCAATAGATACTTCATGTTCCATATACTTTTTTTCAATATTTCTAACGTGCTGGCATCTCTTCGCCCATTCCTCTTTTGTAATATCTTGGACTTTCTCTCTCACTAGATTGATGCAGTCATTTAATTTGAAGGTCGTGTTTTTCAGGGCAACGTGGTTTTTTATCAGTGACCATATCATTTCTATTGGGTTAAGATCGGGATGATAAGGAGGGAGGCGCAAAGCGGAGTGGCCGTGTTCTGCAAGTATGGAATCAATCTCAAACATTTTGTGCGGGTTCTTATTAAGCTTCACAATCTGATAGAGTTCTGTTTTAAGCATTTTGTCATGGAACGGGATGTTATGGTTAACTAGCCACTGAATTATCTCTGCTTTCTTGGAATTGCTGGTAGGTGCGGGGTTTAGTTGTTTATTGTGGTATGATGCGTTGTCTATCACAAGGACGGTTTTTGGTGGTAAATTTGGAATAAGTTTTTGTTGCAGATATTTTTTGTAATTTTTAAAATTCATACAATCATGATAGTCACCTGACTTTTGGCCTGATTTGAACACCAACAATGTTTTGCCGATAAATCCGTTCTCATTACCTGCATGAACAATTATTCCATATTCGCCCTTAGAAATAGGTGTTAAGAGGCCTTTGTTGCTGCCATCTGACCATGAGTGGGGCTTTGTGTGCGAAGCGTGGACATAAGTCTCATCCGTATAAACAATTGGTCGACCCTCTTCTCTGTAACGTTTTATAGCTCTAATAAAACGAACTCTGTGTTCTCTTATTTCGTGTTTTTCTATTAAAAGTTTTCTGTTATCTGTAGATTTTCTCCATTTAAACTGAAGTTCCTTGGGAACTTGTCTCAGAGTTCATATTCCTCCTCTAAACCCGATTTTTTTCTTTTAATACCGGAAGAAGAGTTTTTAGGGTAGGTCGCTGACCGTCTATTCTATGGAATTCATGAACAGTCCGCCGTATAACGGTCTTGTCAAAGTCGTCAACAGCTGTTTTTTTTAAATTTTTTTCGACCATGTTTTTCTGGGAGTTGAGAAACGTGGACCATTTCTCGGCGCGGTTCTTTCTTCACTTACAATTCTTATTACACTAGTTTTAGAAATTCCTGTGGCCTCTGCTACACGCTGTTGAACTTGTTTTAATAATATTGGCCCTTGTTCTGCTTCCCTTTTCATAAAAGTGTACAAGTTAAAAATTATTTCTCTAGCTTGGTTGTGTAAAATTTTACCACCGACCTTGCTTTTTCTGTTGTCACCCATCTCGACACTATTCACAAATGTATAACAAAAATATTTACTAAGTATATATAAATTGTAAAATACACACTGTTATAACGGTACGTAACACGTTTTACTAAACTTACGGTACTTAAATACTATGAAATTGGCACTTCACGTATATATCACGAGAAATAATGTTTTTAGTAAGGCGCGTATGGCACGATGTTTACTGCGAAAGAGGTAGCATCGAATTAAGCGTCTGCCGTCCCCACCACTGAAAATCCGGTTCTAACTGCTTTCTCTGCTCAAGGTCAGGGCATTGGACCACTCCACGGTCAACGAGGCATTGTCTACTCCCCCAGCGACAAAGCCGAGGCCTTCGCCGACACCATGGAAGATCAGTTCTCCCCGCACCCAGACGTCTACGACCTGGACACCTGCGAGATGGTTGAAAACTTCCTGGACGACTACTCACCAGACGAGGACGACACACTGCCCCCCGTGACAACACTGGAGGTACGAGAGCATCTTCGTCGGCTCCTGGCCCGGACTCCTTGGGAACTCCTGCACTCCAGAAACTGCCGGCTTGGGTGGTCGTCACGATCACCTGCATCCTGAACTCCTGCCTACGACTGACGCACTTCCCGACCACCTGGAAGGATGCAAAGGTGATTATGATACCCAAGCCTGGCAAGGATCCGCTCTTGCCAGAGAACCACAGGCCGATATCACTGCTGACTGTGCTCTCCAAGATTCTCGAGCGGATCATCCTGGCGAGATTTCCTGAGGACTTCTTCACCTCTATCAGTACCGAACAATATGGATTCAGGAGAGGACACTCCACCACTCTTCAACTCCGCAGAGTGCTCAACCTCCTCAACAGCACGGCGGAGAAGAAGCACCACTCCACTTCGGTCCTGATAGATGTCAGTAAAGCCTTCGACAGAGTGTGGCACGAGGGGCTACTCTACAAACTGGCTGACTCCCCACTGCCCGGCAGAATGTTCAGGCTGATCCGCAGCTACCTCCAGCATCGGACCTTCTCCGTCAGCGTTGCCAGCTCCAAGTCCACTTCGCGACCAGTCTCCTCCGGTGTGCCACAGGGATCAGTGCTCGGCCCGCTCCTGTACCTGTGGTACACAAACGACGTTTCCTGTAGCTCCGAGAGTCCAGCTGTCGCTCTACGCTGATGACGCCCTCCTCACGGCCACCTCCATCAACCTGAGGATGGCTGGTGTCTACATGCAGCGGCAGCTGAATCTACTGGAACCCTGGCTGCGGAGATGGAGGATAAAAGTCAACGCTGACAAGTGTGAGGCCATCAACTTCACGAGAAGTCCGAGGCAAGCGGACAGCCGACATCTGTCCCTCAACGGTGACAACATCCCTTGGAGGACAACTGTCAAGTACCTGGGGGTACTCCTGGATAGTCGACTTTCACTGACTCCCCACGTGACAAGAGTGTGCAGCCTAGCGAGGAAGGGCTTTGCCAGTATAGGCCCCCTGCTCTACTCCAAGAAGCTTCCCATCAAGACAAAGGTCCTGCTCTACACGGCCCTGGTGCGACCGGTATCACCTACGCGGCTCCTGCGTGGTATCATCTCATCTGCAAGACTGCCAGAAGACAGCTGCCCGCAGTCCAGAGCATCTGTCTTCGGAGAGCCACTGAGTCGCCCTGGTTCATCAGGAACTCCGTGGTCAGAGCATCGTCCAACATCCCTACGATCAGGACCTTTGTGGATGGCCTGACTTCATCCTTCGAAGAAGCTGCAGAGTCCTCGCCCTGGGAGCACATTCGGCTACTACAGGCCCAGGAAGTCCCCCGCCTACGTCCTCCAATGGATGACTAACCTTTACTAACTGATTACACTACTATTCTACTGAAATGACAGGTAGCACTAGCTACTGGGGCTCTGACCCGCACCGACATAAAGCAAGTGCCTAATCGGCAGACGCTTTACCAGAAGTGGGGGATCCACCCCCCCCACAGTCACAATCTGCCTGCCTGCCTCGCGGCCAACTACAAGGTTGACGCCGAGAAAGGTGGCCCCTTTCATCAGGAAGTACCTCAAGTCGGCCGTAGCGTCCGGCGCTCTCACCCAGCCGAAAGGCAAGGGCGCCACCGGCTCGATCAAACTGTCGGTGAAATCTTCCGGAGAAGGAGCCAAGTCCGCCGGCAGCTAGACGGTCAAGAAGGCCGCCAAGAAAGCACCGGCCAAGCCGAAAGGCGAGAAGAAGCCGAAGGCGGCCAAAAAGCCTGCCGCAGCCAAGAAGCCGGCCGCCGCTGCGACCAAGAAGGCCGCCAAGCCCAAGACTCCCGGCAAGGCTAAGAAGGTCGCCAAACCGCCGACCAAAAAGCCAAAGTCGTCCAAACCGAAGAAAGTGGCCGTGAAGAAACCCAAAACGCCCAAGAAGACCGCCGCCGCGCTCCTCCCTCGACTGTGGGAAATACAATCGGCCTTTTTAAAGGCAACCCAAAATATCATTCGTTTTCACGTTTTATTCGTTTATACGTGTTTAAATTATTAGTAATCACTTGATGCACTGATGCCGTACATCAAGTGATTACTTAATTTCTCTTTAGACTATTATAAATATAAAAATTATATATATATATATATAATATATATATATATATATATATATATATAATATTATATATAAACATATTATATATAAAAATAATCATTTATATGTGAAATAATGAAATGTATTCCTTTAAAAATCACAACATACAGTATAAATATACAGTATAATGAGAAAAAATTTACAAACAGGAATATTAGTTGACCACAATTACAAGTATGTGTGGCCAACTCTAACCTAAAAATCAACTAAAAACAAAATTCACTTAAAAAACAAGAGTCCAGTCAACTTAGAAAACAAACTCGCTATCTGTGGCGCTTGCAAGAAACAATTATTTCACAGAAAAAAAAATCGAAACTCTGTAAGATATATACTTTATCACTACCGGCATTAATTACAATAGTTATCAGTCAAATATTGTAATAAGTATTTTTTTATAGTAAATTACTAACTCATATTATAAATGTACAAAGAATGTAAACTGGCACTTTTAGCCTATTATATATTATATTAGCATATATTATACTATTATATTATATTATGTATTATTATTTAGCATATTCTGAATATAAATTTGTAAAAAATAAAAACATGAACAATTACAGAAATAGGAAATAACTGAAATCCTAGCACAAAACTATATGGTAAACAGTTAATTTAAATTGCAATAGTAATGTTAATATATTCTGCTGACATTTGATAATTAATGATACCTTTACAATTTAAGTTTTAATAGATCCGTATCATCAATACAAAAAAGCCAAACTTTTAATAAAAAAAAAATAATTTTAAATTTTTTATCTCAAAAGGCAAACAGTTGAACAATTTGGGCCCAATGTATTGATATGAATGCTTAAATAACGATTTATTTACTTTAGGCACTCTAAAAACTCGTTTATAGCAACTTCTTGTTTTGTAGTAAAGGTCATTTGTTCCAGTATTTCCGCTTCTAATGTAAAATATCTTCAAGACTTTATAAATAAACATATGCTGGATTGGTAGTAATCTTAGTTCGCAAAATAGAGGATATGAACTGTAATGTTTATATTTCCGAAGGATAATTCTAATAATATGGTTTTGAGTGATTCTTAGTCTTTGAATGTAGCGTTTATAAGTACCTCAACAACAATGAATACCGTAATGACGAGAATCGACTAGTGCAAAGTATAACATTCTTAACACTTGTACGTCACAAAAATTTCTTAGGAAGTAAAAAGTTCTTATGGTAAACTTTAATTTGCCATGTATTGAAGAAATATGGAGTTCCCAATTTAAGTTTTGGTCTAAAATAACGCCTAGGTATTTAACATTATTACTTTTCTGTATTATTTCACACTTGCAATTTGTTCTTAAACATTCGTGCACATGGTAAACCAAACTTGTTGAGAAGTCAAAACTTTTAACCAAACTGAAATTCATAGAATTTGTTTTACTAACATTAACTCTCATTTTGTTACAAAAACACCATTTACTCAAAAGTTTTAGATCTTCATTTATGTAACGCCAGATATCATTAATATTGTTTTCAGAATAAAAAAACGCAATATCATCTACTGACCGTACTGACAGCTACTAAAAAATATTAATCTGTCTAAATAAGCTACAAGCCTTTTTCTCATTAATTTTTCGAATACTTTAGAAAAAAACTGATAACAGGCTAATCGGTCGTATGTTGTCCATTTTTATTGAAGTAGATTTTTTTAAATCGGAACTACGTTACTAGTTTTTAATATGTTTGGGAAGACCGTTTTGAAAGCTAAGATTAACAATATGAACAATCACAGGTGAAATAACTTCGGCAGATTTTTTAACAATTTTAACAACAGTTATATTATCAAAAACCGGATGACTTTTTATTTTTTACATTTTTAATTGTTGCTAATAATTCGTTAACATCTGTGGGAGAAATAAAAAAGGACTGTGATAAGTGTTGGCCCACATGCTCAGCAAGTGTGAGTGGTGTTACGCTAGAGATAGGGTTCAGGTGTATGTGATAAGATAAGAGTTTAACCTTTCAACTCTTTAGGATCACTGACAATCTCACCGTTATCTAACTCAATGTGTTCAATATTGTTGCTCCTTGACTGACCTTTTACCTCATTTATTACTTTCCAAATTTGCGTCGAGTCACCGTTGCAACAGTTAATTTTTTTCATTACAAAAGAGTTTTTTGCACTACCGTATCTATGTCATTTTTAGCCTATTACAATATGAGTCAAAATATATTTTAAAAGCCTGATCATAAGGACGTTTCTTTCTTAATTTGTACAGCTTATTACGTTTTTGGAGCCTATACAAAATACTTGAATTTATCCATGGGAAAAGAGATTTTGCTTTAATTTATGCTTTTTAATAACTACCTGACTGTCCTCAATCGTTTTTTTGAAAGTATAGTAAAAAATTTCGTAACTGATATTAACTTCACTTGAGTACAAACAATCATCCCATTTAACTTCCTTTAATTTTAAATTTAATAAATCAAAATCACATAGAGTTCTTTTTGTTAAAACTTTACTAGCTACTGTATTTAACCTTTTAAATTTAGACCCGCAGTCCAGCTTAAGGCCAAGCAAACAGTGATCGGTGATTCCCATATCAAAAATAGCACTTTCAAAAGAATCTACATTAGTGTGACGAACGAAAATATGATCCAAAATTGAACGCGATTGTGAGTAATTCTTGTTGGATTGTTAATTAGCGAAATTAAGCCGTTATTATTCAACAAATTGCTATAGTCTTGTACATATTTACAGTTAGATAAAAATAAATTTATATTTATATCTCCAATGAATATAATATGATTATTAATATATTGAATTTTGTTCTCGAGTTCAGTAATAAAATCACTTTCAGAGTGGCTGTGCAAACGATATAAACAAAAAAGTTTAAAATAAGCCCGCTCATAACTTATGTTTAGTAATAATACATAAGCTGTTATCATATTTATATCAATCTGATCAACAATAATACTATCACTAACATAACACATTACACCACCTGCTCTGTAGTTGTTATTACAATTAAAAAATATATTATAACCAGGTAGCTTATACAAACTCATTTCATCTTCATTTATCCAGATTTCGCTTAGCACTACAAAGTTTATTCTATTTTTAAGCTGGCTTATCTCAGCAAGAAAGCTATTGAAATTTGCTCTCATGCTCCTAATATTAGCGTATAATAGTGTAAAAAAATCATCATTAGTTTCAGAATAATAAAAAGAATTTAGATTATATTTATATATTTGTGAATTCATGAAAATTAATTAAAAACGACCCTACAACATTTTATGTAAGAATTTATTTTGAGTATATATTATTTCCCTAAAAATACGAAAATTTAGAAAAAAAATAAATTTTTAATTTTTACAAATACTATTTTGTGGAGTATAAAGTATTTTTATTTAATGTTCTCGATGTCAGCCAAGGTACTTACTTTTTGAACTTTAGAGTCAGCATTTTCTTGATGAAAAATGTTCCGTCTCTGCATCACACAAACACGTAACCCACCTCCTGACACTTCTGTTTGAGCTTGGCAAGAAACTGCTTGTTCTCCGGAGCCAGATGATCATTCACATACACCTTGTTAGGAGGAAAAGCCTTGTTGATCTTGTCTGCTGTCAGGTGAGCGTTTCTACGTCGAGCTTCCCGGAACTTGGCGAGGAGATCTTCTTTTACAGCTCTGTCGTGGAACTTCACCACCACAGCGGGTGCACGGGCCTTGCTGAAGGATGGGATCCTGTGAGCAGCTGCAATTTGAGCAGGTAGTATCTCCACTCCCAAAGCACTTCCCAGGTCCTTCACTATGTCGTTCACATGTTCATTCGGTGTGGTCGGAATGCCCGCTGATCGCAATGTTATTTTTGCGGCTGTACTGCTCCAAGTTCCTCATTCTCTCTTGCAGATCTACAACTTCTTTCTTCAGTGTTACATTTTGCTGACGTAAACCCTCGTTCTCTTTCTTGATCAAAGCCAGCTCCTTCCTGATCTCGTCCATCAACTTATTGGAAGCATCAACCTTGTCTGACAAAAACTGCATTGATATTGTCATCTCACCCATTTCATTTCTAACAGATTTAAACTCGTTAAACATGTCCTTCTTAAACTCCTCTAAAACACGGAGAAGGAAGTCCTGCGTTAGGGCTGTGCTCGTGGATGAGGATGATTTGTTACTGGAGGTCTTCTGACGACAGTCTGAACACTTCCAGTTCTTCACAGACCTTGTT
Source organism: Homalodisca vitripennis (assembly GCF_021130785.1). NCBI lineage: Eukaryota > Metazoa > Arthropoda > Insecta > Hemiptera > Cicadellidae > Homalodisca > Homalodisca vitripennis. The sequence continues at coordinate 71,880 of NW_025776792.1, read as the reverse complement.
GTTACTCCATCACTCTCGGTCTTAACACAAGCACCGTGGAAGAAACGATTACACCCTCCGGTACACTTAATATCACTACCCTCATTAATTGGGGCACTACAAACGCCACAGGTAGACATTTAGAAAAGAAAATGTAAAAGAAAATGTCCTGAGCTGGACTGATGTCATGGTGAGTGAGTGAGTGAGTGTGTGTGTGTGTGTGTGTGTGTGTGTGTGTGTGTGTGTGTGTGTGTGTGTGTGTGGTGTGTGTGTGTGTGTGTGTGTGTTGTGTGTGTGTGTGTGTGTGTGTGTGTAACAATCCACTGAAACAATTGAATGTTTTTTTTCTACTTTTTTAATTGCCATTGGAAATTGTTACAGAATAATACGTGACTATTGAATTTCGTAAATTGTGCGATTCAAGCGTGAACTTATATTTCATTCTAAAAAGTAAAAGTGGATTTAAACAACAATTACAGTAACCTTATGGAATCAATCTTTCATAGAGTTAATAGCTTTATTTGTATTATCACCTAGATAAAAAAGAGGGAAATTTCTCAGTTATCTGGTAGGTAGCAAGAGAAAGGAGACTTAGTGACTTGTTATGTAAAAATATAATTTGACATACAGATAATTGATGTTATATTAGATAATAGTATTATGGGATTAATGGAATGAACCCGTTGTACAGTTACTGTTACTTCTCGAATATAGTGTCTGTTTGTAACGATAAAAAAACACACACACGCGCACGCACGCACGAACGCACGCACGCACGCACACACACACACACACACACACGAAAAAAAATAAATATTGTTAATTTAAAAATTGTAAATTGATATGAGATATTATAACAGGGCACGTAAATTCGAATTATTTCATGTATTATGAATGGAGGGAGAGTGAATTTATACTTGTTTTAAAAACAAATAAGAAATGAATGAACAAGATCCGATAATAGAATGTAGGATATGTATTATAGATAAACAGAGTGTTTGGCAGCAGATGACATGTATAACGAATTGAATAAATGTTGTGGCCTTTAGAAAGGCCGTTTGTCGTAGCCACCGGCAGGCAGCGGCAGTGCACGCTTGTGACTTAGGCTCGTTCTCCGCGGATGCGGCGCGCCAGCTGGATGTCCTTGGGCATGATGGTGACTCTCTTGGCGTGGATGGCGCACAAGTTGGTGTCTTCGAAGAGTCCTGCCAGGTAAGCCTCGCTGGCCTCCTGCAGTGCCATGACGGCGGAGCTCTGGAAACGCAGGTCGGTCTTAAAGTCCTGGGCGATCTCGCGGACGAGACGCTGGAACGGCAACTTGCGGATCAGCAGTTCGGTGCTCTTCTGGTAACGCCTGATCTCACGCAGGGCGACGGTGCCGGGCCTGTAACGGTGAGGCTTCTTGACGCCTCCTGTGGCCGGCGCGCTCTTACGAGCGGCCTTGGTGGCGAACTGCTTCCTGGGCGCCTTGCCTCCGGTGGACTTACGAGCGGTCTGCTTGGTACGTCCCATAACGTCAGCTTGTCTAGCTAAATGAGTGTTTTCGGCAGGCAGGCAGGTTGTGACTGTGGGGGGGGGGGGTGGATCCCCCACTTCTGTTAAGGCGTCTGCCGGTAGGCACTTGCCTTATGTCAGTACGGGTCAGAGCCCTAGTAGCTGGTGATACCTGTCAGTTCAGTAGAGTAGTAGTGTAGTTAGTGTAGTGAAGTTTAGTCATCCATTGGAGGACGTAGACGGGGGACCTCCTGGGCCCGTAGTAGTCGGATGTGCTCCCAGGCCGAGGACTCCGCAGCTTCTTATCTTGTTAGGCCTGTTGCAGCTTGTTAGGCCATCCACAAAGATCCTGATGGTAGGGATGTTGGATGATGCTCTGACGACGGAATTCCTGATGAACCAGGGCGACTCAGTGGCTCTCCGAAGACAGTTGCTCTGGACTGCGAGCAGCTGTTTTCTGGCAGTCTTGCAGGTGAGATGGTACCATGCAGGAGCCGCGTAGGTGATCACCGGTCGCACCAGGACCGTGTAGAGCAGGACCTTTGTCTTGATCGGAAGCTTCTTGGAGTAGAGCAGGGGGCCGATGCTGGCAAAGCCCTTCCTCGCTAGGCTGCAAAATCTTGTCACGTGGGGAGTCAGTGTAAGTCTTCTGTCCAGGAGTACCCCCAGATACTTGACAGTTGTCCTCCAAAGGATGTTGTCACCGTTGAGAGACAGATGTCGGCTGTCCGCTTGCCTCGGACTTCTAGTGAAGTTGGTGGCCTCACACTTGTCAGCGTTGACTTTTATCCTCCATCTCTGCAGCCAGTGCTCCAGTAGATTCAGCTGCCGCTGCATGTAGACACCGGCCATCCTTAGGTTGTCGGAGGTGGCCGTGAGGAGAGCGTCATCAGCGTAGAGCGACAGCTGGACTCTCGGAACTACAGGAAAGTCGTTTGTGTACCACAGGTACAGGATCGGGCCGAGCACTGATCCCTGTGGCACACCAGAGGAGACTGGTCGTGAAGTGGACTTGGAGCTGGCAACGATGATGGAGAAGGTCCGATTCTGGAGATAGCTGCGGATCAGCCTGAAAATTCTGACGGGCAGCGGGGAGTTAGTCAGTTTGTAGAGTAGCCCCTCGTGGCAAACTCTGTCGAAGGCCTTGCTGACATCTATCAGGACCGAAGTGGAGTGGTGCTTCTTCTCCGCCGTGCTGGTGAGCAGGTTGAGCACTCTGCGGAGTTGAAGAGTGGTGGAGTGTCCACTCCTAAATCCATATTGTTCGGTCCTGATAGAGGTGAAGAATTCCTCAGGAAATCTCGCCAGGATGATCCGCTCGAGGATCTTGGAGAGCACAGGCAGCAGTGATATCGGCCTGTGGTTCTCTGGGAAGAGCGGATCCTTTCCAGGCTTGGGTATCATAATCACCTTTGCATCCTTCCAGGTGGTCGGGAAGTGCGCAAGTCGTAGACAGGAGTTTAGGATGCAGGTGATCGTGACGACCACCCAAGCCGGCAGTTTCTGGAGTGCAGGAGTTCCAAAGGAGTCCGGGCCAGGAGCTTTCTTCGGGCGGAGGCGACGAAGATGCTCTTGTACCTCGAGTGTTGTCACGGGGGGCAGTGGGTCGTCTTCGTCTGGTGAGTAGTCATCCAGGAAGTTCGCAACCATCTCGCAGGTGTCCCTGTCGTAGACATCCGGGTGCGGGGAGAACAGTTCTCCCCAGTTTTCGGCACGAGAAAAATATTTACTATAGTATACGGGCCGGCATGAGCTCAGAACGAGTCTGATTGGTCGCCGCGCTATCGGCCAATCACAGAGCAGCCAGAGTTGACAACACTACAGACGACCGGCTGTACAATCATCTCGGGAAGCCACGCTAATTGTTTTCCTGTCAATTTAGCCATCTTGTTTTTTCTTTGTGCTCTCAAGTGAACGTTGTTTTAAAATTTGTGTGCGTCTTTTAAGTGTTTATGTAAACTGTGATTGTGCTCTGTGAGTATTATGTGACTGTTTAGACTATATTATATGTGAAATTTTATATTTTAAGCTCTATAGACTATTATTTTAGTTTAAGAACTGTGGCCTTTGTTAACGGCAGAATTATGGCGGGAACCGCCCCGCCGTCCTCTCCCCCCTCGCTATCACCGCTCCGGCCACCTAAACGTATGAGGCCTACTACTTTTACTTTCCCCGCGGTTTCTATGTCTGAGAGCGGTATGTCCCACGCATCTTCGGCCTCAGATATGGAGATCCCACCCGTAAAATTGCCCCACATTCCCCCTATATACATAGACTTTACTCCAAGTTGGTATACCCACGCGGCTGCCATATACCAACTTGTAAACGGTGTTCTAAACGCCCGTAGTGCAAAGGGCGAGATAATAGTGAAAACCACTACTATCGACAATTTCCGTGCTATACAAAAATACTTACTTGAAAATAGCGTACACTTTTTCACGCGGTCCCTACCTGGCACTCGCCCCCTGAAAGTGGTAATAACAGGCCTACCACCATTTACAACACCGGAGTGCATCGCCGATGCTCTGGTTGAAAAGAATTTAGCCGTGGGTGACGTTTTTAAGCTAAGAACTAGCAGAGGCGAAACTAGGCTGTGGGCAGTCACACTCCAGCCAGACAGTGACCGTGACACTGGAACCTCAAATAGCCCGGCGGCTATTACAAATTATTGTCACTACTTTAAGTAAAAATCTAAGTAAAGCCTTACAGGAAACCACCCGGGCCGATACATGTCACCGCTGCCAGCGTTTCGGCTACGCAGTGACAACTACGGCAGGGAGCAACGCTGCATGCGATGCGGCGAGCCACACAAGGCGACCGCATGCCAAAAACCGGTTGGTGAAAAGGGGACTTGTTGCAATTGTGGCAAGTCTCTCAACGCAAACCACAAAGGTTGTGAGGCATTTAAACGAATAACAGCCAAAAATAGCCTGAAAATGAGTCAAACATACAACGGCTCATCCGAGGCCGTTCTAAAGCCAGCCAACCAGGCCACAACCGCCTAGTCCTGGGCAGACGTCGCAAGGGACGGAGCCGAAGTGACGAGAGATGACGACTTCAACCAGTCCGGACCGGTGAACGCTCCACAGCCGACCCTGCCAGCTCGCGAGCCCGACATCAGGAAGCGGCTCCCGCCCGTCTCCACTTTTAAGCCCAGGCAAAAAGGCCAATTTCAAGGCCACTTCTCAATCGGCCCCACCAAGGACGCCTCGCTGTCCCAGATCCCCAACTCCCAAATGTGAACGCCTTGCTGCTCAAGGTTCTCCACCAGCTATCTGCAGTGTTGCAGATGCTACAATCCCTGGTGGGCATGCTGACCTCCCAGGCCGACTTCTACAACGTAGTATCCCATGGTTAGGACGCCTAGGATTGTCTTCTGGAACTGCAACGGCCTCCAAGGAAAGCGACAGGAGCTTCTGCATTTCCTAGGCGTATACGACACTGAATTGTGTTGCCAACAACTGCGTAGGCCTCCAACTAATAAACTTCCTGGACATTCGCCCCCACGTCTCCCTGACTGCACCGGTGGAAGGCACTCATTTCCCCAGCCGTCAACAACATCGCCCCGATATACTGGACTTTGCACTTCACTGCAATCTTCCCGCCCCACTCGACGTCTCTGCTGTGCAGGATCTGTCATCTGACCACCTCCCGATTACGATACATATAAACGAATACTTTGACCGACTTCTACCCCCAAGGAAGAGACGTGGACTGGACCAGATACTACAATTATCTGGCCGACAGACCACTCTCTCCCGGCCTCCCACAACTGATATTGAACTAGACGCTGGCGTCTCATGTCTACACACCTGCCTGCAAGAAGCCATTGATTGCTCTGCAAGACCAGCCACTGACCGGCCTGACTACCGCCACAACCTCCCGAGTCATCTCATGGTCGAGATCCGACTGAGACGACAACAGACAGAAATGGCAGTGGACAAGGTTCACTGACGACAGGGCAGCCTTTAATCGCCAATCGCAGAGGGTTTCCATCTTGCTGCGACAACATGAAGAGAGCCGTTGGAGGGAGTTTGGAGGCTCAGTTCTCTCCCAACCATGACATTGACGACCCAGAACACTCTAGTACAGTTGAGGGCTTCCTGGAAGCCACCGACCAAGACGACCTGCTAGAACCGGACGAACTGCCCACCATCTCGGAGGCTGAAGTCTCCGGCTCCCTCGCTAGACTTCGCCCGAAGAAGGCCCCGGGAGCAGACCGACTGAACACCCCAGCCCTCAGAAGACTACCAGAATGGGTCGTGAAATGGATAACCTCCCTCTTCAACTCCTGCCTCCGACTAAAACACTTTCCCAAACCCTGGAAGCAAGCAAAGCTTATCCTACTCCCGAAGCCTCTTAAAAACCTCACCCTACCCGACAGCTACCGCCCAATCTCCCTCCTACCTTCTTTGTTTAAAATCCTAGAGCGACTCATTCTGGCCCGTTTCTCCGAGGACATCCACACGGAAATCCGCATCGAGCAATACGGCTTCCGTCAGGGTCACTCCACCACCCTCCAACTGACTAGAGTTTTCTCGGACCTCACTGACTCCCGTAACCAGGGGCTAGTCACCACCGCAGTTTCCCTGGATGTCAGCAAGGCCTTTGACCGCATCTGGCATCAAGGGCTCCTGTACAAGTTTGCCCACAGTCCACTTCCTCACCGTATGTTTCGACTCCTCCAGTCTTACCTAGCAGACAGAACATTCTCCGTCTCAGTGGAACAGGCCGCGTCGTCCTCTCGGCCCATCACCGCGGGCGTGCCACAGGCATCTGTACTGGGCCCAGTGCTTTACCCGTGGTACACAAATGATATCCCAGTCATTCCCAGGATGTCTCTCGCCCTCTACGCTGACGATGCACTGTTCTACAGTAAGTCGGCCATCATCCGCCAATCATGTGTCTATATGAGAAGACAAATGGAGCATCTGGACCTCGGCTGAGGAAGTGGAAGGTCAGGATCAACACACAGAAGAACGAGGCTATCTCCTTCACTAAACACCCGCAGTATCCGACACAGCGAGAGAGGGTTCACTTGCAGAGGGACCAACTGAGGTGGACCAAGTCCATCAAATACTTGGGAGTCGTGCTCAAAAGTACTCTTATGACTGGACTTGCCGCCAAAGGGAGGATCCGCCTTGGAATGGCCGCACGTCAAGGGCTGTCGGCCCTACTGAGACCTCACTCCGGACTACCTACCAACACGAACCTGCTGCTTTACAACACGATAGTCCGCCCTATCGTAACATACGCGGCTCAGCCTGGTATCTACACACCTCCAAGACGTCTAGGAAGGCACTAGAAGACTTCCAGAACAGGACACTCTGCCAACTGACGAACACACCATGGTTCGTCAGGAACACGGTCGTTCTACGGTCTGCAGGACTACCCAGCCTTCATGAATTTATCACAGGCCAGGCGAGAGCCATGTATGCAGCAGCAGCTGAATCACCGTGGGATCACATCCGTGAGTGGGCAACCAGGGAAGCCGCCCATCCGTGGAAAATCCCACAACTGAAGGTAATACTAAACAACCCACCCTAGAAGAATGAATGAACAACAACAAAAACCAACGACTCTCTACGTCACTACTGAACCAACTAGTCTACTCTTAAGCGACCGAAATTAAAACCACACAACTAACAATTCCCCACGACCTAACGCAACAATATCCCCACTTGGGGCTAGACATACAAATGACCAGTAGCCATTCTGCTTGTTGCAGAGACGCTACCTCAGAAAGGACAAGAGCCCGGCCTACCCGCTGCTTGCCTGCCTGCCTACAATCATCTGTTTTTAAAGCCACTGCGACAGCAACATGACCGGTCGAGGCAAAAGTGGTAAGGGGCTGGGAAAGGGAGGCGCCAAGCGTCACAGGAAGGTGCTTCGTGACAACACCCAGGGCATCACCAAGCCCGTAATCCGTCGTCTGGCTCGCCGCGGCGGTGTCAAGCGTATCACAGGCCTCATCTACGAGGAGACCCGCGGAGTGCTCAAGGTGTTTCTGGAGAACGTGATCCGTGACGCCGTCACATACACCGAGCACGACTAGAGGAAGACAGTCACCGCCATGAACGTCGTGTACGCGCTCAAACGCCAGGGCCGCACACTGTACGGTTTCGGAAGTTAAGCTGCCGCCTGCCCGCAATACGGACGCGCCCCACAAAAGGCCTTTTTAAAGGCCACCAAAAAATCTCTCGTTTTTTACGTTTCTCTTCAGCTATGACAGTGGTATCACCGCTGTATATTATCCGTTTTGTGGAGTTTTACAAGTGACTATATTATGTTATTTTAGTGTTATAAATTTCTTTGCCTTTTTTCTTTCAATTGTTTTTGTTATTTTACTCTTATATTAGACCTACTAATAATTCAGATACACGATTTCTTTATGTTTTATATGTTTAAAAAAAATCTTTTGCTTATTTCAATTTTTAAGGCCAGATCAAAACAACACCAAATATTGAATTGGTTTTTTATTTATCCGCAACAAACTTAACCACGTGTGAAAACTCCTAGTAAACTGTTATTTAAAGGCTGCAATAAAACCGTCAATCTTTAATTTTTAGTGGTAAAACACTATTTCAGTACCAAATAGCACGGTGTGTCGGAAACCATAATGCGAGATGTTTTTCGAGAGTAATTTCAAGCAATTAGATATACTATATTAATTAAAAGGTCTCTTAAAATTGTATTTATTTCCGTCCCAAAACGGACGTAAAATGGTAATACAAGTTGTAGTGGTCTATTTCGAAATTTTGCACTTTTAAACCTTTGCAGGCCTTTCTTCTGAGCCCGATAGCCGGAAAACCGTTCCCCAAATCGGGAATTGGCTGAGCGTTAGCGAAGTGTCAATACTAGATAGATACAGAATGATTTTTGAATGACTTACTTAAATTATACAAAGTAAGGCCCACTTCCTGGTACACTAGACACTTGAAATTTTGCACAACTCTAGATTAGTTCGTGTAACGACTAGAAACCGCCTAAAACCTGGCGATTTCTTCATTTAATATAATCTAAAATATTCAAAATGGCTGACCAGTGCAGCTTTTTCTCCTAAGCTCTGTAACGCTTAAACAAGAGGTCGGACCTCAAAACCAACCGCAGAATCGAAAGACAGAATTTAATTTTCTACAAGTAAGTACCAGTCACTTTTTTTCGTATCTCTTGCGGTTACGTCCCAAAACGGCTTCAAAGTAAAAAGTGTTCGTTAAGTCTGGAAAATCGAGAAAGTTAACTCCCTGGCATAAACTAATCTTGGACCTAACTTATCACCAAATTATTCTTCAAGCCGATTTTTGGTAACTCGTCACTTAAGGGGCCTGGAGGCATCGTAGCATAGACGTTAAAAAGTAGCAAATTCTTAAAAGAGCTAAACGGCGCAGTCTTTTCTCCCAAGCTCAAACATTTATATAATATTGATTAAAAAAAAATCAGAGGAAAATTAAAATATAAGCGCTGAACTCATCACTTCAAATTGCAGCCCGTTCTTTGTGATGGTGGTGGGGGAACCTACCTCTTGCCATCCCCACTACTGTGACCGGGGATGACCGCATGCTACCTGAGGCGGTTGGACACAGACCCCGTCAGTTGCCCGTTTGTCAGTATCCAGGTGACAGTGTTTGAGTAGCGTTCTTGTTTTCAAGAAAGTATACACTTTAAAGATATCTTGTTATTTGAAGACTGTAGTTTACACAGTGTTTTTATAAAATTATAAGGCAGTGTTAATATCCAGAGGAATTTAGAGACTCGTTGTGACTTTGAGGGAAAAACTTCCATACCCGCTGACCTGTAGGATCATAGAACTTTTTCTAGTTCTGAACATCTTCAACAAATAGTAAGTACTATTTACTTTACTTTTCTGAGTTTTAATTGCCAAGACAAACATTGCATCAGTATTTTATGTGAAGTTTGACTTAAAAAGCCATATTTACAAGATCACTAATTTTAAAGTATTTTTACAGAATCATGGGCCGACGCAAGAGTAACAGAAAGCCTCCTCCAAAAAGAAAGGCGGTTGAGCCCTTGCTATTGGAGTTCAACTGCCCATTCTGCAATCACGAGGGATCGTGTGATGTGACGATGTAAGTGTTGCCATTAGTTTGTTGCTCTATATGATATTGTACTCTAGTTAGTATTTGGCGCGTGCAAGATATTTAAAGTATATACGATCTTTTTCCAATATTTTGCATGTAACTGAACATGTGGCCGGCATTTCTCAAACAAACATACATAGAAATCCAGTGAATCACATTATTAGTTATGTCACCATAAAGCAAAATTAAGCGTACTAGATTATTTATATAGAAACAATAAAAATAGATGTCAATAACTTTCTCTAATTATCATTTCTATTTTATTAGAAAAAAGACGACCAGTTCCAAAACGCAATGGATTCTCGTTTGCCTAAAATAAAACGTATTTGTTTGTTCACAACAAAGGCTTTCTGGATTTTAGCTTAGCACGCCTGTGGTGAATATGTTCCTTGTCAATGTATGTAACTTACGTGCTGTCCGTTCTTAGGGATAGAGGACGTAGATCTGCGAAGATAGCGTGTCGAGTTTGTTTCGAGGACTTCCAGACAACCATCCACTTCTTGACAGAGCCTATTGATGTCTACAATGATTGGATAGACGCGCGTGAGACTGCCAACTGAATCCCCACTGCGTATGCATTGCGGTAAGAGACCTAAATTAAATTAGATATAGATAATATTACGGCAAATTATAATTTCTGTGAAATCAACCGTATATTTAGTTTGGTACCGTAAAAACAGAGAAATAGACTTTTACAGCTGAAAATGATATGCAGTTTAATTTAAAATGTTGAATTTGTGTATGCTTACACTATTATTTAAATATAGTATATGTAGTTAGAACTGTTTTGGGCCCAACTAAAACATAATATCTTACTAAAGTGCCGTAACGCACAATATAACAACATGCAACAGTTGTAAAACATGTAGATATAACGAGACTAACAGTTTTTGGGTTTTGTTTTAGGATCTGGTTGGTGACTGAAGAATGAAAATTATCAATAAGGGCAGTTTTGTATCTTTTTTATTAATAAAATATTGCATGTATTGTATAGTTATGGCTTGATATGGATAAAATTGTATTCACATTATTTATATTGCATAGAATAATTTGTAAATATATTTTATGTTATACGCATGTGTTTGTATGAAATTTTATTTTGTATCTACCTTATTCCGTTTGAATATTTGAAACATAAATTTACAACGATTTTCTTAATTGAGATATTGTAGAAGCTCCCTTATAAACCAATCCTTAAATGTAAGCATCCAGCAGAAACCATTGGAGAAGAAGCAGGAAATTCCCGTACAGGAGCAATATTTTCGGAATCCTACTAATTGTACAACTGTCTTCGCCGTGACACCCTGCCGGCTGGCAATAAGTCAATAATGTTTTTTCGGCTTATAATACAAGGGACGGCGCTAACTAGCGAGTCCAAGAACTGTCAAACAGTTGATCCTAAAGGGTATCCGTGCAGGAGGTGTCCATTGTCCACCCCAGACATTGCGGTACCACGGTCGACGCGACGGTCGCATGACTACCTGACGCCATCCACCTTAAATTTTGCTCTACATCTTTACCAAAGACATTTCGGTTTAGCGAAATACCACCTCTCTTGAATAACTTGTATTCACCACTGTTCAGTTTATAATAAGGTCCAGAAAAGTGGCATTAGCTGAATAATATGAGCGTATAATTTTTTAATGCAACGGCTATGTATTACATAAATGGTAAAATTCTATATCAAAACTTGAGCAATATAATTCAATATTAATATTTCAAAGAGTTAAAGGACTGTATCTAAAATAATAATTTTTGTCATATCTTACAAGGGTTAGAGTCTACTGTTTGTAATATTAATTGAAAAAAGCAATGTAAAAATCCACCGATACAATGTTTTAAAGTATATTTGTGTGGAATTAATTGTGACCTTTTAAGTGCTGAATATTAGGATATTTACAGTGTTTTTTAATATGAGTGTTAATTTTTATACCGAACTCTACGAACACAAAAGCAATAGGATAGATAATACCTTTATTATTTACAAAAATAGGACTTGAAAATATTGAATTGGTTTTTTATTTATCCGCAACAAACTTAACCACGTGTGAAAACTCCTAGTAAACTGTTATTTAAAGGCTGCAATAAAACCGTCAATCTTTAATTTTTAGTGGTAAAACACTATTTCAGTACCAAATAGCACGGTGAGTCGGAAACCATAATGCGAGATGTTTTTCGAGAGTAATTTCAAGCAATTAGATATACTATATTAATTAAAAGGTCTCTTAAAATTGTATTTATTTCCGTCCCAAAACGGACGTAAAATGGTAATACAAGTTGTAGTGGTCTATTTCGAAATTTTGCACTTTTAAACCTTTGCAGGCCTTTCTTCTGAGCCCGATAGCCGGAAAACCGTTCCCCAAATCGGGAATTGGCTGAGCGTTAGCGAAGTGTCAATACTAGATAGATACAGAATGTTTTTGAATGACTTACTTAAATTATACAAAGTAAGGCCCACTTCCTGGTACACTAGACACTTGAAATTTTGCACAACTCTAGATTAGTTCGTGTAACGACTAGAAACCGCCTAAAACCTGGCGATTTCTTCATTTAATATAATCTAAAATATTCAAAATGGCTGACCAGTGCAGCTTTTTCTCCTAAGCTCTGTAACGCTTAAACAAGAGGTCGGACCTCAAAACCAACCGCAGAATCGAAAGACAGAATTTAATTTTCTACAAGTAAGTACCAGTCACTTTTTTTCGTATCTCTTGCGGTTACGTCCCAAAACGGCTTCAAAGTAAAAAGTGTTCGTTAAGTCTGGAAAATCGAGAAAGTTAACTCCCTGGCATAAACTAATCTTGGACCTAACTTATCACCAAATTATTCTTCAAGCCGATTTTTGGTAACTCGTCACTTAAGGGGCCTGGAGGCATCGTAGCATAGACGTTAAAAAGTAGCAAATTCTTAAAAGAGCTAAACGGCGCAGTCTTTTCTCCCAAGCTCAAACATTTATATAATATTGATTAAAAAAAAATCAGAGGAAAATTAAAATATAAGCGCTGAACTCATCACTTCAAATTGCAGCCCGTTCTTTGTGATGGTGGTGGGGGAACCTACCTCTTGCCATCCCCACTACTGTGACCGGGGATGACCGCATGCTACCTGAGGCGGTTGGACACAGACCCCGTCAGTTGCCCGTTTGTCAGTATCCAGGTGACAGTGTTTGAGTAGCGTTCTTGTTTTCAAGAAAGTATACACTTTAAAGATATCTTGTTATTTGAAGACTGTAGTTTACACAGTGTTTTTATAAAATTATAAGGCAGTGTTAATATCCAGAGGAATTTAGAGACTCGTTGTGACTTTGAGGGAAAAACTTCCATACCCGCTGACCTGTAGGATCATAGAACTTTTTCTAGTTCTGAACATCTTCAACAAATAGTAAGTACTATTTACTTTACTTTTCTGAGTTTTAATTGCCAAGACAAACATTGCATCAGTATTTTATGTGAAGTTTGACTTAAAAAGCCATATTTACAAGATCACTAATTTTAAGGTATTTTTACAGAATCATGGGCCGACGCAAGAGTAACAGAAAGCCTCCTCCAAAAAGAAAGGCGGTTGAGTCCTTGCTAGTGGAGTTCAACTGCCCATTCTGCAATCACGAGGGATCTTGTGATGTGACGATGTAAGTGTTGCCATTAGTTTGTTGCTCTATATGATATTGTACTCTAGTTAGTATTTGGCGCGTGCAAGATATTTAAAGTATATACGATCTTTTTCCAATATTTTGCATGTAACTGAACATGTGGCCGGCATTTCTCAAACAAACATACATAGAAATCCAGTGAATCACATTATTAGTTATGTCACAATAAAGCAAAATTAGCGTACTAGATTATTTATATAGAAACAATAAAAATAGATGTCAGATTATATAATTATTACTTATTTTTACATTCCATGTAGATTTAAAGAAGAAAAGATTATTTTATTAACAAAGCGGTTGATATTTAAAAGCAATTTATTCTATTCTCGGTTGTGATTTCAGTAATATTAATATAGTGCTTACCCCATATAAAATGTTGTTACGTTTGACATAGAATTTTGATCCAATTCCACCCAATCTTTCAAGTGAACAATGTGCTGACTTGAGAGAAGTATCAATATTATTATAGATACTTTTGAATTTATATAAGGATCTGATATAATAAGAAATCCATATAAAGATAAGAATAAAATTAAAACAATAAGACCATTGCTAAACATTAAACAACAACGTACAAGTTTACAACGTTTACAAACAACTAGATATTGAAACTACTGTGAATGTCGTTTCTGTAGAAACTTTGTAAAAATGGAATTCATAGATTTATGAACCACATAGAATCTTTAATTTTATTAAATATACTTAATAATATCCTCTGTTAATAATTTCCGTCCTCTTCTCACTGATACTGTGTTGGAAGTTAGCCCACGACCACAGGTAGCGGAGGCTACTACCATTATCAACGTCCTGGTGACGTCAAAGGAGACGAGACGAGGACCAACTCGTAATTGAATATTTGTTTGAGTTCTAGAAGTGGAAAACGAAATTGTGTGTATCACAGGAGATTTGGAAACTAAACCGGTATACGAGTTTGTACCAAACCTTGTCAGTACGCCATCAAAGACTAGGGAAAAAGCCAGGGATCAGCGGGAAGTGATCTCGCACTAATGTAACTCCGACGTTTCATCATCAAGGCAGATTGGCAAGTGATCTCGCACTAATGTAATTCCGACGTTTCTTTGTCAAGGACAGATTAATGAACACCGTTTTCTTAGGGACACGAGCGCAAATGTACATTTATCCCAAATATCTGCTATAAAGGAGAAGGTTGAGGGAAAGCTGTGAGCGCTTTGCAGCGAATAACACATGCATTCCTTCTAGGGTTTGGTGACGTTGAGTATATATTTCCGACTCAGACTACCCTTTACGTGGAGTTTAATGATAGCTGCATTAGCTAAAACTCATTATTGATTTCTAAACTTCTGTTCCACTGATCACCTAGTGGATGCCCGATGACACTCTGAGGTTGACAAAACAACCTCGCTTCTTGCAAGTGGCATGAGATCTGTACTGCCTCAGCGGTAATAATAATTGACATATATGTAGAATAGTGGCTGGTACCCATACAGTAATTACGTATAGCTAAATATACAGTAAAATAATTAGTTTATAATAATTATGCTGTTCTACAGTCACGAATTACTACAATCTAAACTCAAGGAATAATTGTTTATCACCAATATTCAGACTACACATACAGCCATACATATAAGACAACATCTACGTGAATTTTATACTATGAAAATTGTGTTTTGATTTATCCATTTGAAGAATATTCCAGTCAAAACAACAGAGATTCAGCCGTTGTGTTGGGGTCATAGGCCGGATATGAAGAAGACTGAATATGAACTTTGCTAACTTTGTCCGTATCAACTTACTCACAATGCCCATGTACTAAAATAATTTTCAAAGAAATTAGGTATAAAAATTGTGTTTTCATGGTAATAAGGAATAATTATTATTTGTTAAGAAATAGACCATTCGTAAGGTTTAAGTTACAGTTATGTAAATTCTGAGGAAGAGAGCATATCTACATCCTTACACTAAGATAGTTAATAAATGAATTAATATTGATTTCCTTGTGGGAATAAGATCACAAATATATAAAAAACGATCTCCAAATGGGCGTAGCTTAATAAAAAAAATTAGTGTAAAATCTTTGTTTGGAAAATATAACAAGTTAGGACCCTGGAACCTCACACACTTATACACTACCGACACACATAACCAACATCTCTCTCTCTCTCTCTCTCTCTCTCTCTCTCTCTCTCTCTCTCTCTCTCTCTCTCTCTCTAGCATCACACTCACGCAAGTATTATCAGATTCTCGGGCGACTAGCATGGCATCGATCGAATCTTCCAATACCACAATAGCACTTCCTACCTCAACTCCTGCTCTCCTTTCAAAAAACCACCTCCCTCCGCATCCATTAATCTGTCCATCTTTCACATAAGGCTCCTGTACGAGCAACCCCTCAAGACCCTCCTGCTGGCTAACTCTCACCATTTCCTCCATAGTTATTCTTCCTCTTCCCACATTTATCTGTCCCAGTTTATATTCCATAGTCGATCTGTTCATTGTACCTCTTTACTGCTTTCTCATACGCTGGGCATCCTCTCCAGCTTGCAGGGTGTCTCGCGTCTAGCCTGCCTTCTCTGCTGCAATTTGCACACCTGGCCTCCTCCTTTTTTGTATTCTTACAGTCTTTGAAGACATGCTCCTTCGCGCAGTGCGAACAACTTGGCTTGTCATTTGTGCAAAACTTTGCCACATGTCCAAACCTTTGACACTTGTAGCACCGCGCTAAATCCACATAATCTTTAATCCTGCAGCTTTCCCACTCAATGTATACCCTACCCTTCCTCCTCAGCCAGTTCCTCACCCTCACTGAATATTCGGCTACCATATGGTTCCTCTTAACTTCGTTTCTCCTTTCAGTTTTTTCCTGGTATTTGTGCTTCACCGTGAATTCTGTGTTGAAGTCCTCTTCCTCAATCTCACTTCCCTGCATATTCCGCTTATAGATCTCTGCCTTAACTGCCTCATTACTTAATGCCGGATTAATATCGTAGACCATTACCATGGGATTCTTCTTTGTCGGCTTTTCTACTGTCATACCCGCACTTTTCAGCGCATCACTTTTCAGGAGGTTTTCCACCCCTTCCTCAGATTCTGACTCTATTATGACTCCGTTTCGGATCATTCTCAGTCTTCTAACCTTAAGCCCTATTTCTGAAGGCTTCACAAGCTCCTTCAACTTCCTTTTTATCTCCTCGCTTTCCTTATTTTCCTGCTTTACTACAACCAACTTTGGTACTGGCAGCACTGGGCCCTTCACCCCCGTGATCTTAGGCACTTCCTTTCTTCCAAGGGCCTGAGCAAAGGTAGCCTGATTCCTTGCTTCAGTCACTGAAGGTTGTCAGCTTATACTGTCGGCCGTCAGAGGGAATTGATGGTCATCTGAGAAAAATAGTGGAGATCATCCGGAAGAGCAGGGGAAAAGGAGTCGTCATCGGTGGGGACTTAAACGCAAGATCCAGGTTGTGGTGGAGTGACAGGACGGATAGGAGAGGGGAGAAAGTAGAGGAAATGGTGGAAGCCTGTGAGTTAGAGATAGTAAACCGGTGGAACCGTTGGACAACCTTCGAGAACACCCAAGGAGGATCTTCAAACATCGATGTTACTCTAGGAACAAGGGACGTAACGAGAAAAATTGTCAACTGGGAAGTTGTAGAAGAGTCACTGAGCGACCATCGACTTATAAAGTTTGAAGTGAAGGAAATGGAGGTAGGAAGAACTTACAGAAATGAGATGACTGAAGGATCGTGGAACCTAAGAGAGGTTGACTGGGTGAGATTTGATGGAGTTCTGGTTGAGGGGCTGCAGTGGGAAGGAAAAGAAGCAGAAATATGTGCACAGGAGCTTCAAGATATGATAAAAAGGGTGATGGAGAGGACGGTGCCCAAGTCGAGGAAAGGTCAAAAGAAGGTGCATTGGTGGACAGAAACAATAAGTGAGATGAGGCTAAGGATGAGAAGATATGGTAAAAGATGGAGAAGGACACGGACTCAGGAAGACAGAATAGCTTATGTCACAGCGAGGACAGCTTATGTATGGGAAATCAGGAAGGAAAAGAGGAATGCGTGGCAGAAGCTTCTGGATGAAGACGGTGAAAAGGACCCTTGGGGGAAGGCCTACAGGATCATTATGGAAAGATCAAAGAAGGAAACAACATTGGTCAGTATGAAGAAGGAGGATGGAAGTTTCACAACGACGATAGAGGAGACGCTGAGAGTAATACTGCAAGGTCTGTTGCCAGATGACAATCAGGATGAGGATACTAATGATCAAATAACTGTAAGAGCAGAAATGGAACTAGTTAGCGAGGGGTTGGAGGAACCAGAATTTTCAGAAGAGGAGTTGGATGCGGCAGTAAAGCAAATGAAGAACAGAAAGGCTCCTGGGCACGATGGTGTGAAGATAGAGGTAGTAAAGAGGATGTACGGAAGGATAAAAGGGCATCTGCTCATCCTATACAATAAGATGTTGGCAGAAGGAAGATTCCCATCAGTGTGGAAAAAAGGAGTGGTAAAAATATTCTTAAAAAATAAAGACAAGAATCCCAGTGAGGTGAAATCGTACAGACCAGTGACACTACTTTCAGTCTTGGGAAAGTTAGGCGAAAAGTTGATAGTAACAAGAATGAAAAGATGGCTCAGCGAAGAAGACTTGTTAAGTGATAGGCAGTTCGGATTTAGGGAGGGAAGAGGAACAGTGGATGCGTTGATGAAATTGAAGAGGGATGTGGAGGAGACCGTAGAGAAATACGTGCTGGCCGTCTCCCTGGACATAGCGGGTGCATTCGACTCGGCATGGTGGCCAGAAATCTTAAGGGTACTAAGGATGTGGAATTGTTCGAGGAGCTTGTATTGCCTAATTAGAGATTACTTCCAAGGTAGAGATGTGTTACTCAGGGTAGGAAATGGAGAAGCAGGGAAGAGGATGACTCGAGGGTGCCCACAGGGATCAGTTGTTGGACCACTCCTGTGGAATGTGATGTTCGACAGCCTACTGAGATTAGATCTAGGGGAAGGAGTAACAATCACTGCATATGCTGACGACGCACTGCTGATAGTCAGAGGACAGAGTACACAACAGTTGGCTGATAGAGGTAGTAGGGCCGTAGAAAAGGTAATAGAATGGGGACAACAAAGGAAGCTGAAGTTTTCAAAAGCAAAGACAGTGACAGTGATGTTGAAAGGAAAGTTGATAAGACCACCTAGGCTGTTAGTGGAAGGAGAATATGTACGTTGCAAGAAGGAAATGAAGTACTTAGGAGTGGTAGTAGGACAGAGGATGAGTTTTGAGAAACATGTGGAGGAGGTGTGCGAGAAAATGAAAGGGGTCTACGCCAAACTGGCAGGACAGGCAAGAGCCAATAGGGGTATGACAGGGAGGCACCTTATGATGCTATACAAAGGTTGCGTAGAGCCGGCGATGTTGTACGGTTGTGAGTTCTGTGGGGAAAATGCCCGAAAGATTGCACTGAAGAGGAAATTGCTGAGCATGCAAAGAAGAGTTCTACTGAAGGTAGCAAAGGCATACAACACGGTCTCACATGACGCAATCAGAGTGCTGGCAGGAGTAACACCGATTGACCTGCAAATAGAAGAGAAGGTGAAGAGGTGGGAGGATAAGGAAGAAGGAAGGGACGCCGCTGAGAGCAATGCAGCGAGACGAGAAGAGACTTTGGAAGAATGGCAGAGGCGTTGGCAGAATACCGAAAAAGGTAGGGAGACCTTCGAATACATGCCGGACATCAGAAGGAGACTGCAGCAGAAGTGGGACAGGGACCATTACCTGACACAGTTCGTCACTGGTTATGGAAATTTCAAGGCGAACCTCAAGAGGTTTAACCTGGTGGAGGAGGAGAGGTGTGAGTGCGGAGAGCTAGAGACCGCAAATCATGTGCTCATGGAGTGTGAACTGTTTGAGGAGGAAAGAAGAGACCTCAGGCAGGTGATGACATCGAAGCATCTAGAATGGAGAAGAGGCAACTTTGACTTCGATGAAGAGACTATTAAAGAGCTCAGAACCACGACAATAAGGATTGGGATAAAAAGAGAGGGAAACAGAGTTTGAAAGCTTGGAAGAGATAAATTAATATCCCGATGATTCTCATCGCACAGGGGCGGTGAGATGAGGGGAGACGTGCTGTTAGGCTAGACACAAGCAAGAGTGTCGAGAAGAGGATTAAGTGGCCGAAGCCCGAAGAGAAGAAAGAAGAGGAGAAGGCAAGAGGCCTGGCAAATAAGTCACAGACTTGTGTCAGGGGTGGAGGTGGGAACGAGGGGCTTCGGTCCCAGCACGTCTCTCTCTCTCTCTCTCTCTCTCTCTCTCTCTCTAAAGTAGTAAGAAAGTAGAATACAATCATATGAGAATATGTACAATATTCACGCAGTAAAAAGAAAATAACAGTATCGTGAAGATTAACAACGCATCATTTCAGGGCAATCATTCGTTGTAGTACACTGCCTACCTCACTAAAACGAATTATTAAAACGCACGTTTTTAAACTAATTTAAAGAACAAAAATGTAAATGCATCATTTAGCATGATATCTCAATAAATACTATCTTCAGCCTATAAAATGTTCAGGATATTTCATTTCTACATAGATAACATTAAGTCCTATGATGGTGCATGTTTAACTGAAGAATTTGGTTCAGTGTTATTTAAGCACTTAGTGGGCTGAAACAATTACGTTTATGCCAACTGAGAGGATGTTAAGTTCACTTTTCTGTATGATTTATGTGTATGACAGCATGACGATAATGAAATGAGCTATATGATTAAAATTTAGCAGGCAAATTTATCGAAGCTTATTATACAACACGTGGTGCAGCGTACTCGTACCTTGTATATATAAACCAACAATAAAAGAAATGGATATGGTCCATGTAAAAACACAAAAGTGGAACATGTAACTTTTCGGAATTTTTAGAAAGTTCACAAGTAACAATACTGGGCTAATCATAAGTAACCGTAATTGTCTACATCGATTGTAAATCTACTGATATAATATATACAAATTAAGTGTAAGTTTTATTTCAATTAATATATGTATTAATGTCTAAACGTTTTATAATTGAAAGGACAGGGCATAATTTTGTCATTTTCCAACAAGAAACCAATGGCAAGGTATTCTGAAAATGGTGAAGAAAAAAGTGAACTAGTTTTACTTTAAAAATGGATCTATAAAATACCAGCAAGTCCTACCCTGATGAAACTACAGATGATTATAGTTTTAAGGAAACAAGAAGCTAGCTCATCAAATTATGTTAGTGACATATCCTTTTCGTTTATAATGTATTCTAGGAAATGTTGGTAATAATAATTTACAAAGCGTTGCTGGATATAAAATGCTCCATCAATACCATTTACATATTTTGTCAGCTGTGCCACAGAGATTTTATTTCAACATTTTACAACAGCTGGCTTTATTAGATGTGATTTTTTATGTTTACATTTATTTTATTCTTAATTATAACGGGTTTCTAACGTATTAATTAATTATTTCTATTAAAGAAAGTAACAGTGTGTAAATATTTTGCACAAGAACTATTTCGGAGACATAAATCGGTCTGATTGATCTAGGGTGAAACACTGTTTTATTTAACAAATCATAAGTCATCATACAATCGTCTTCATGAAATCCTAATTTTAATTTTTTGACCTGTGATCTTAGTGGATTGATATAACGTGGACTTGTATGTGTATTCCTGTCTCCCAGTGAGAGGTTACCACAGTTAGTGCAAGTCAACCTACTCGTCAACAGAAATCTATAATTCTAACCAAACCTTAAAATCTGAATTTCCGAAGAAAGAACCTAAATGTCCAGCTTGGCACTACTCTGAATGGTAAATCAAAATATAATATTTTCTTCCTCGGTCGTAGTCCTTGTTATTTGTATCTAATTTTGTTTATTGGAATTATACTAGCACGAGTTTAAAAAATATCTGAGTTGACAAATAAAAAAACAAATTAACCTTAATTTTTTTAATTTTTACAAATCCTATATAACAAGTTTTTAGTACCGTTCATTAGCAAACTCATAACAGGCATTCATAAATTGTAAATATTTGGTAATTTATTTATAGCGATAACCTTATGTGTATAGTAGACTTGTTAGGGTATTTATTTACCTATTAAGACAGGACGTTACAAGGTTTCGGGTTAGAATTGGGCAAAACATTTATTATTTTTGAACTTTTTAGATGAGTTTACATGTAGTTTTGTTAAATACTGACCGAGCCGCTACTTAAACCTGGGTTAATTAATTACATCCGTATTGGTTTCCTGTAATGCATATTTGAACTGATACCAAATCATGTTGTCACTTTAACTATTATTACTTAACAGTCATATTGACTTTTGTTTCTTCTAATGGTAAACCCGTGATAGTGATTTATATATTACAATGTGTCATGTATATTACATTTGCGGTATAACAGCTTATCTGATTAAACCTCATATTAAGAAATTATGATTTAGTGATAATAAATGTTTAAATTATGACATAGTCACAATTTATTTCTAATAACCGTTTTAAAAAACCTTTAGGCTTCTCCAAACATCGATAAAAACCGAATGTGCAAACACCGATAATATGTTACAATTAGTTTTTTTTTATAACATTATCCATTGCTATGAAAGTGGGAGTACCATTTCAATTGGGTGGCCAAATTAAGGGATGTTTATTTACAAATGATTTGTTCTTAAATTTTTCTTTGCCATTAGGGTACCTTTTAAGTTAGCCATAAGATTAACTTAACTTTCGGTAACGCTCACCAAAATTCTACTGGTGATATGCACCTAAATTCGAAATGCATCTATTTTATCTACAGGGTGTACATAAAGTCCTGCACAGGTATAATATTTTCAGGTACCTGTAGCCAAGGTAAGTGATATGCCAGCCTGTGCCAGCTGGGACTATTGACAAAATCCACCATCTTTGGCTCTAATTTCTAAGATAATTTGTATATGAGCTAATTGTTAAATATTTTTAATCACTACATATGTTTATTGCTAATTTGTATATTACAAGGGTGGAGCTTTGATTGATGCATTTTATCTTAATTTTGTGTGCGTTCCTTATACTCTTGGAATATACTTGCATCGTAGTTATTTTAACATAAAACATTTTAGAAATGATACTTGTACTCTGGGAAAAAGGGTAAATGATCACTTAAGTTAAATCATACTGCAAGAGAAAGGATAAACGTTATGAGAAAGGGGGAAGAGGCTGTTTAATAAGGTAGATAGCGTAATAAATGTAATAGAAACAAAGGTTTGTTATAACGGTTATGTACAAGTTTAAATTAATTATATCACACCACCTCTGAGATCAAAATTTGTGGATTATAATAGAATATCCATCACTGAATTGTTAAATCAGAAAAAAATAAGTAGGACATTTTCACAGTTGTTTATCAGGAGATGCGTCTTTTGAGGGTATTTAAGAGATAATCACTGAATGATTTTCTAATCCATTTTAGATTGAAATTTAAAATGAAGACTTTAAGGAATATGTATTCGGAGAGTGAAACATATGTTACCAGTGTACTAATTTGAGTATTTCTGCAATATAGTATCATATATTATCAACTATTTTAGCTCAATGGGGAGGAACCCTCAATTAAAAGTCCTTAGCTTTAATTTAACCTAATTGTAATGCGATAAATGGTGTGGCTTATGCAGTAATTTATTGCGATAGATGATCAAATGTAGTGACAAAACAGCTTTTAGAATTTTAGAATTATTTTTTTATTTGAAACATCCAAGATTATCTTTAAGAGGCATCTAATACTACACCATTTTGTCTAACCCTAGACCTGGTAAAAGACTCTTTACTTGTCTTTTTACAGCGTTTGCATGTCGGATAAATACTCTGACAAATACTATGTTAGATCACTATACGCACCCTGAAGCAAGAGACGATACGTGGAAAGTACTGGTTCCAATGAAACCAAAGTTATTTTTAAGAATGTTGTTATTGAATATATATATGCTAAGAATATATTTATCATATACATTATTTATCCTTGATAATATATTTTGTACTGGAATAATATAGTTATTTAATTTAAATTTTCAAATGCTATCTACTACTAATCCTAAACTGAATGTGTTTCAAATCTGTTTTTATAAAAAGTTAAATAAGTCTGTGATTGGATTATTATGCGTATTAGAAACTATTACAGTTTAATTCCAGCACAGTGAAAAAAGAAGAAATAGTTACAATAATAATATTAGCGGTATTTCTAATCTGTTTAATAAAGTTTCATTGAAGTAAACTAATATTGTAAAATTAACTGTATACAGGTATTATAATATGTATTATAATAAAAACTAGTAGTTACCTTTAGATTTTGGGAGTGTGTTAAAACGCGTTAAAACATTCGACAATCAGTTTTGCCAGCGTAATTCAGTGAAAGTTTTTCAAATATCACAAGAAATTTAAATCCACAAATCTTAACTTATTCATTCACAAAAAGACTAATAAAACTATAAAAAGTGAAAACGCAATCATGTAGGGTCAATAAGCTGTAAAGATTTACCTTTGTCAATAAATCAATAACTATTAACAACCACTTTTATATAAGCCATATCCGGTATTCAATACATTACATTAAAATTGATGTAGAGTGGAATATTTGGGCTATTATTGACCAAGCAGCTTGTCTGTGGTTAAATGTGCGAGTACTGTTGTTGTGGATGATATGGGTAAAATAATAAATATGTTAAATTATGTGTCAATAAATTGTTTAAAAAAACAACATGCCAATGCCTAAGATAAAAAAGATCATTGGCTATTTATGTTAAGTTTTCATATAAGTATTTAGTTTAGGATATAATTTACGCAAGTAATTACCCATTTCAGGCCATTTCTATCCAAGTGTCTTCAAAGACTCCATTCAAATTTGACGAGGAAATTGCAGTGGTCAGCAGTATAGAGCTTCAAGGGGCAAATGAAAACAAAACTTAACCTCGTTGTATGCCTTTTCATCGGCATTATGTTTCAGAAACTGGTATTTTATTAATAACTTTGCAAATAGTATTTCTCTTTCGTGTATAATTTAAAACATAACAGGATTATTATGAAAGTGTTCAGTGTAAATTACATTTTGGACTATTGATTGTAAATTATGCAAATAAGTTTACCGCTATTCAGCTGTATCCTTTAAAATAGTTACTGTTTTTGTGAGAATTCGGTCGTTTTAACCTAAATATAAAAAGTTACTAAGAAAGCTTACAATGCAATGCATCTTTTAAGAGTGTCTTGTCTAAGGATAAATAAATATTGTTCGAATTTCAGAATTTAAGTTACAACAATTTCAAGCTAACCTGTTGTTTATTAAATGTTCCTAATCATATCATGGTATACAAATCTTAAAATATTGCACAATCTCGTCTGTGTCATCATGGTCTCATTTTAATTAAGCCAATAAGGATATTTATTGACCTAACCTGTTTCAAACCGTTTTCTTAATATTTACATAACGATGAATAGTATTTCGAGATAGCCTCATTATATAATGTTATAGCGAAATAGCTCAGCTTCTGGGCTGGTTTATGATAGCAAATGTTATATTACGAAGGATGTCTGATAGCTTTTTTTTACTAAATATATAATACGTTTAAAACCGTTAGATAAAATTAATAATTTTGCATTTAAAATATATTTTCCTTTCTTTAAGTCAAGTTTTGAGAGTCTGGAGATCAGTAAACGTAACAGAATTATTGACAAATAACTTTTTTAAGCTTTACTAACAAGTAAAGTATATTACCTCCTCTTGTTAACTGAATATTGGCGCTCTTCCTTTAGAAACAAACTCCACTACAAACTACAAAATATTTGAACTCTTACGCGTTCGTGGCTGATGCCTAAACTAACATCAAAAACTTGTGTTAGGTTCAAACCCTGTCGAAAATTATCATCTTTAGTCAACAGATTTTAAACCGAAACTGCCAATAATCAGCAGTTGTTTGTTAGATTAGTTGATGAAGGAGCGAAACTTTATTGTCGTTGGCTGAAGCTTCACCAAACGAACAGTTGTGATACATATGGCTTCCATACCATAACTTTTAGAAAAAAAAATCATGCTACATTCATTTGATTTTGCTTCTGAACTATTTCTAAAGTTTCTGTTATTACAAGTAACTTAATTATAGATTAACTAGTATTTTTGTTTTGTCGAATTTAAATATAAATTTTTAAAAATCAGGTTGTGTGCTTATATAATGCTAATTTGATCTCGGCTCATAGCCTGATTTGTTCAATCTCTAACAATGGGTGTTGTCGGCACTTGAGGCAGGGTAGCATCAGCGATAAAGAAAAGGTAGGAACAAAGACAGTCCAAATCAAGGGGTCTCCGGAGGTATTTACAAGTTCCAGTGAGACTTTTTTATCTACGTTGTGTAGGCTATATGTGGGATTGTTTAGGTCAGCAAGCCAAAAGACCAACAACAAAGGTTCTGAATCACCAGCCATGCTTTCAAAGTTTCTTCTTTTATCATTAAAGCAGGTGTTTTGCAAAGTCATTACACGAAAAATGATGACTGATCATCTTAAGCAGGTCCTATGTCAGCGACTTCGACTGGTAAGCGTAATCGAATCGCGCTAGCGTTTTTCACACAACTGCGGTGCTAAAAAATCATAGAACTTAGTTTTATTTATTAAACGTTAGCAAGGTAGCCTAGGTTTCACGTTTCCTCGTTGAATGTCTGTAATTCCTAATAATACGTTTTGTAATTGGACATCCTTACTTCTTTAATCACTATTTTGTCAGCGCTGTACACGCAATGAGATATAGAATCAGGTTCACAAGTTCAACACTAACCAGGGTGTCTATCCAACAATTCTTAACAAAATAAGTGTATTTTTGGCGATTTTTCACGAACAAAATCATATCTTAACACAATCCCTAGACAGTTTGTGACGATAAATATTTTGCATATCTCAAGGGAGAGGTTTTGTTGATTCATTTAATATGTAATAATGTAAACTTAATCTTTTACCTTCCTCATACACGTGGATCATTGTTGCATCACATTTTTGACAATACGAAACATCTTTGTAATATGACTTACTGTATACTATAAGGGAGGGTAAAGCATTATTTTAAAGTTAAAACATACTGTAAGAGAATGCGTAAATGTTCGGAGAAAGGTAAGAGGATGTTAAATAGGTAAGTAATAGTATTTATAGAAATAAAATTTAGTTATACTTAATTTAATAGTCAATCTAATTATATTATACTTCCTCTGATATCATAATGTGCTGTTTGTAAAAAATATCCTTCCCTTCATTTTCACACTTAAATCAGATAAACAAAATACGATAAAATAAACAACTTACAGTCAGAAAACTAGTATGATATTTATACCATCGTTCCTTAAGTGATAAAATTATATAAGTCTCACTCAGTTCAAATATCTCTCAACTGTTTAAAACCAACTCAAGTACTAATCAGTGACTGTTCTCGGCTTAAAGCACAGTTTTCATTTCGTTTTTGAATTTTCAGAACTTCACATCAACAGAGCAAAGAACAGAAAGTATTTTACACTCAGACAATGACAAGCTATTCACCAACCACATTTAATCTTAAATGGACCATGGGTGTCCATACAGATGTTGGGCGTTTAGTTAATGTTGGACATCAAGTTCTGCCTAATTTATTTTAATAATTAGTTTACTAGTCAGCATGAATTTGTTTTTAGTGGGTGTCGATTATTTCTAGATACTAGCCTTATGAGATTTTTTAATTGTAATTGTTCATTAGAGGTTGTTTTTATGGCGGGTTAGTTAATTATGAATGGCTTACACAGAGACTATGTAAAGCTATGAATTGACATTTAATCCATAAGACTACATATGTCAACACTAGATGTAGGCTATGTTTAAAAACTTGTTATATAAACTATGACATTTTGTGTAAGAGACAACAATCGTGTACACACTACCAATGCTTGCTAAACGTCTTTTTATACATTGCTGTAACAACACGAATTCTTAAACCGACATCAGGTTTTCGGACTCTTTGGCATATACAAAAATACTAAAATAACAAATACGTTTCAGGGATTAGGAATATATCCTCTTTTTATGGTTAACAAACCAATTTAATATATTTTAAGATAATAAGAAAGAGCTGCAAATGCAAAACACAACGGTCATCTCAGAAGTCATTATTACAAACAGATATATCATGTATCGGATACTGACCACACGCCAATCCCTATCTTTTACATAAATTTAACAAGTATTCCTTAGATACTTATTTTTAAAAAGGGACAAAATGAAAACGTTTGCACTTCTAGAGGAAGAACAGTAATGCAGAGTCCCTCTAAGTCAGTAATCTTCATTTTTTCCGATTTATAGATTTTTATAATTTGGATTGTAATTTAATCTGACAATAAAATTGAGTTTCAAAATATATATACTTTGTGGTGCTAGAGGAACAAAGAGGTTTGATGTGACACTGCATTATGTCCATGCCACTTACTCGGACGTGTGGGAACTTTATTTAAGTAATTTCTTGCACTAATTTTGTAAAAAAGGTTTACACTAGTAAGTGAATAGAATTTAAAGATTATAGAAAGCTTTTATGTAACAAGCAAATGTTTCCGGGCCAGTGACATGCCACCTCTTCACGCCAGAATGTCATATAAAGAAATCACATCATGAATAAGGACTTATTTGTTCTAGTTTTTAAGCACAATTAGAATTACACTCAACACAGTATATAGTTCTTAAAGAAAGTAGTGGCTAAGCCAAGCAATGTGATGTTCGACCATGTTGCACTTTACATAGAAAAAGAAACATTGTTACTCGTTGGTATGTTATCCTCGTACACGTTATGATTGGTGAAAATTACAATAAACTTCCGTAAAATATGTTAGAACAAAATGGTTATGTGATCTAATAAAATTTTACTTTACATATATATGTTTATATATGTAACCAACCTTGGCAGGAATTGGGACTGCCTGTGCTTAAAACAGTTGTCGTGCATTCACCACTGTTACTAGAAGGAACAGCAATAGCTGCAATGACACCGTTATGCGCACCCAGGTTAGAGTATTACATGGTACTAGGGCCAGTCCTTCGACAGGTCGTCACCCTTTTACCATGTAATACTCCCATCCCTTATTAGGTTGGATAATTAGGATATAATGGTTTACGTCACGTTTGCTGCTATCTGTCGTATAAAATATGCATTCACATGACAAGAATATAATGTAGAACCGTAATATCTCTTTTTAAACCATTTAACCATTAACCATTAAACTGTATTGTATAAATACTTTTTAAAAGAGTTTTTTTTATATTTTCAAAAAGAACCGCTTGAGGTCATTTAATGTAAACTTCTTTGACTCTCGGTTGCCATTTAAATAGTATAAATAAAGGCGATACGCGATATGATTGTCTGATTTGCTTTGAGTGATAGGAAATCTTGCAAAGTCTTTCAAGTGCACTGGGTGCTTACTCTAGAGGTATACTAATATTATTACAGATAAGATTGACGTTATATTATGATATTGAAAGGATGATAATTCCAAGTATAACATATATAAATCGCAGACACCACCGCTAAATGTTGTACCGACCTATTACGAATACAAATTCATAAAAAAATACGTAAATAATTTTAACATTAGTTTCCATAGAAACTTTCTAATAATGCAAATCAGTGATTGATACAATCTATACTTCTATAATTCCAATTAAAAATAAATAAAAATTTTATAAAAAATCAATAGTATATTTAACCTCATAAAGTAATTGGAGCTCATCTAAATTTAGTATGAACAATAATAACAATTTAAATATTTAATTCAGTTTAAATACATAAAAATTCACGTCTTTTCTCTATAAATATCATGTTTTTGCTATTTTTAATTTATTCAATTTCTGTTTGAATAGTTTTCATCTTCTTTAAATTTTTCCTGGAGAAATCCAGTTTAACCTACGTGTCTATAAAATTAACAGATATATAATCTTTAGCTAATAATGAAATTTCTATTTAGCTGTAATATTTAAGATATGTATTTCACGTGAAAAGTCAAGCTCAATTTGTAACTCTATAGATTGATTAAAGTAATGGATTACTTATTTTTATTTATTTTTTATTATTATTACTTTCCTCACAAATTTGAAAATTGAAGTCACTTTTTAAATAACAGATTTTAAGTTTTTGTTTAATCTCATCATATTTTGAAATATTTTTGAATCATCCAAGATTATCAGTAAGAGCTATTTAAATATTAAAATGTTTTGATTGTTCTCGACGTGTAAAAGACTGACGGATTAATGAGACTTGTCTTATTAAAAATACTTGTATTTTCAATGCATTTGCATGTCGGTTAAATTCTTGCAAAATATCAAGTTTTTCCGAAGGTTCTTACTTTCAAAAGTGTCTTTTATTTGGTACAGTTTCTAATGAATTTTTGTTGGTAGAATTTTTGAAATTTATGAGATTAAAAGGTTTAATTATAGTTTTTAGTAGAGCAGTGCCCCCATTTAAAATTAATAAAGTAATAAATATGCAAAAAATGTCACGTTTTCAATATAAGTTTTATAAGTTACATTTTTATTTGAATAGTTTCCAACTGTTTTAAAATTCCTTTGAAGAAACCAAGATCGGCCTACGCTTGTGTATAATTAAAAGACATCAAAACGTTTAGATAATATTCAAACTTTATTTTGGCTGTATCGTTTACTTTTATCACAAAAATTTTTTGAATGCTTGTAAATATGAAAACTCTCTATATAAGAACAAATCATACCGCAATATGATAGGTTAATTATGAAAATATTTTTTGATAAAGTACACGCATATCATTATATACCTTGCAGAGCAGCTGCTATCGTAAATATTTAACATTGGAACCCTTATATTTTAACATAAACTATTTCCTATGAGTTCCACACAGAAAGAAAACAATCTCAATTTGAACTTCAGTTATCATCTTTTATTTTGCCGATAATTGCTTAACTTAAGATAATGACAACAGCAAAGTTCTTGAAATGTTTATTTATACCTTTATCGGGAAATTGAAAAATATTCAAATGAGTGCAAAACGTAAAATAAGTTGCAATGTCCACTGTATGCCCTATATCAGACGCCGTTAGAATGTTTTGCAGTCGAGCAAGGCCAGTGACGTATGACAAATGCATGCATGACTATAATATATCTGTCTTTATTTTGTTGTCTAAAACTGTGTGGTAATAGTCATAATGATAATATTATTAAGTGCAATGTTTTATTACTTTTTTATAATTTTAAACGATATTATATCAATAACAAAAATATGAGAATTTAGGGTTGTGTATGTGATAAAATTCAGCATTTATAGAATAAACAGCTAAGTACATAACTTGAAAACTTCATAAAAATAAATAGAGATCATTTTTATCCACAATAAAACCAACTTCGGTAATTTAGTTATTTTACAAACAATAGTGTACATATCGATTGTATATTTCGTATATAGATTTAATACATATAGATAAAACTATAAATTATGCTGTTGTTCATTAAAATATACTTTAAATAAAGATGATAACAAATCCTAAAATCTGTCGATCTTAGTTTTTATGATTAATAATGTAGCAAAGAAAAAATCCATACTACCATACAATCAAATCTTTAACTGATAATACAACGTTTAGCAAGCAAAAACAAAGTGCCATAAATATCTACTGTTCTATGCATTACGAAATTATATTACTTTGGAATTTTTACTGCCATCTTACATAACAGTTTCGTGCTAACATTGCTACCTAGGCGTATAACTGATGGGGGGGGGGGTTACCACTACCGAAAACTGGCAATTTCCATGCCTCCTAGGTAAGCTGCGGCCTAAAGGGTACGCCACCCTTTAAAATTGATAGATATAAATGAGATAAATACATAAATTGATTATAAAATGGGCTTCTTGAATTTACGTCTTTTAGTTAAAAATTTAAATGTATTTTTTATACAAATTATACGTATTATTCATTTCACTGTTGCAAATATTAAAAACCATGCTATCTATATTAAAAAGGTATTAAAATTTAAATTGGTGTATTTATTTAATTATATACAGGAATAAATTTCCTGTTCAGGAGTGGTACTGTATTCGAATTTGGTCAAATGTTATTTGAGATAAGTTCTTTTAATAAATCGTTCCATTAAGTCATATTAACTGATTTACATCCATATCCAGACCCGTCTCACTATAAATATAACAAGCGATATTCATTATGCTTTAGGAATAAAAATTTAAATAATGATAGGCAATATTTTAATATAACTTAAAGTTTCCCGACTCCCAAAATATCATTGACTAATAGAACAAAACCATTGTGCAATCTTACTTTAATTAATTATATTAATAATTAATGTATATTCAACGTATAATATGGGCAATGAATAATGTTTTGTCTACTTTACATTAAAAAGTATTGTGGAACTTGGATTGTTGGAATGTCAACAAAATAATAAATAACAATAAAGTTATCTAAAATTTTTAAATATGCGTACTTTATAATTATTGTATATGGATATCAAGGGATTGGAATAAAAGTCTAAATATTCCAAGTTTAACGAAATTTATTTGTTTTCTATCGTTACTTTATATATTTCTGCTGACATAGCTCGGCTTTAAGCTTTTCGGACGCCCATGGAGCTTGTGTACATTCTGCATTAGATATTAGACAGAAAAATAAATAAACTGCTTAAAATTTTTAAACAATTGTTACGAATAATACTCTTCCAAAAACATTTTTTGAATAAAATTGAATATTTGTGAGTATGTATTATAGGTATCTGAAATATTGTACTTATATATCTAAAGATTGAAACAAAGGCGTGAAACTAATAAAATTAATGTTTGAGATTGTAACATGTTACTTTTTCATAACATACGAAATTAAATATTGAGTAGTGGAATTGGAAAATTAGAACACTTTTGTTTGGTAACCGTACAATATGACGACTTCAGTTTTATAGTGATCTGCACCAAAAGCACCGAAATTATTATTTTTAGTAACGATGAGTCGGATCCAACTAACATGTTCATCATGCCCGTACGGAATATCACCGCTTTCCCAACACGCGGCTGGGCGATCCTGTATAACGACGGCCGACTGGAGAGTAGTGATGGGAGAACCAAACACTTAAAAGACGGTGTATTCAAAGGAATCCTTGTATTTAAATATATACATTTAACGACTGATATGAAACCCGTCTTAGATCACTTTTGACAGGAATAGGTTTCTCTGATCTATGATATATATATATATATATATATATATATATATATATATATATATATATATATATATATATATATATATATAAACGGCCTATGATAACAAGGACCCTACCCCCTTTGTGATTGTTAGCACTTTTAATGTAATAACATGAAAAATGCTTACACTAGAAAGCTATGAATTTCGACTTAAAAGTGTAGTCTAAATTGGTCTAAAATAGTCAAGTGTTACTGAAATCATGGAAGCTATTCAATAAAATACACGAAATTTGGCATAAAAATTGCAAGCGAAGATGTGGGAATGTGTTAGTATTTGCATAAACTAAAATATTCCCAAAGCTCATCGATTTTGAAGAGCAGATTAAGATATCTCTTTGAGAGGGCCATCTACAGCCTTGATATTCAAGTTTACCTTCCACCAATAAAAAAATATCACTTAAATTATAATAGTTTTTGGTTTTTTATAATACTGTATTATTTTACCAATATGACTTGTACCCAAAAATGTAAAATTTCAATGGTGCCGATAAATCGGATTTGTTTTGCTTTTTAATTAATACCATTTAACTTTTTCTGCTCTCATATCAACACGAGTAAGATTTGTTTTATTGGCCTACTAATAGAATACGTTAAACACTAACATTGTTAGTTTTTTTTTTATAGAAAAACGCATAATTTTTTGGTTTTGCTATAAGTTTATGTGTAAAATTAAATAATTCTTCAATTTATTTAATACTTCAAATGACTATTTTCATATTAAAATTACACTTGAAAATATATAGATAAAAGTCTAAATTCTGAAAATAATTTTTGTTTCATGTACCTCATAAAAATGCCCTTGCTTACTTTACTGTAGTATATAAAGTAATTATAGGAAGTGTCTGAGCTGTTTACCTGTTGTTGATGATGTAATGCACACTTGCGTCATAGAGGCCCCGGCCTCTTCCCGGTCATCAAGAAGAGTGACCTTGCGAATGTAATGAGATAGAGTATGAATGAAGAGCCGCTCATGTATGAAAGTTTGAGAGAATGATTATTTATTAGAGGATATGACCGTACCAATTTCTCTCAGTACTATTGCAGTGGTAACTTTAATAACACCTTCACTGATAGTATATGCTGAACGAGACCGGCTACTTTAAATAGCTCTAAGCCGTAGGGCCTTAATAGCCACATCCAACTTATTAAGAGTGATGGAAAGATTTGAATTACATTCTAAAATTATAAATGTAACCCAGCAACAAATGAACAATAATGAACATATTTTGCGATCGGCTCACCCTCGCCTAATCGTGTGAGTGGAGTTAGCCCAGAAGTAAAATTTGTCCTGAAATAAAGGTAAATTCCGTACCGGAATAGTTGGGATGGATACCTAATATGCTCCTTAATAATGTTTTATAAAATGTGAGAAAAGCATTAGCCTTCTCGGATTGTTAGACCCTGATCAACCAGATATGCTTACCTGGGATGCACTACGTCGGATGTGGCACAGTCTTGGTCTACTCCTTAGTGGAACTAACCTTACTTGACGTTAGTCGATGCACACCGTTTGTCGTCTGCGAACGTTTAAGTGTACAGGTCTACCGGAGTAAAGAAGAATACGTACATGTAATTACAGGCTTGAGTTAACCCAACTACATTCGTAAGTGAGCCTCTGGTGTGACGTGCGGTCATATCACCCCTCACTAATTACTGGGTGGTTAGATGCGAAGTAGTCGTTTACACGTAAACACGAAGTTAACATAGAACTATAGTCTACGAACATCTGCCCTCACAGATACGTGCTAACCTCATCATTAAGCTGGCCAATCGGTAAATAAATGACATAGCACCCATTGTCCTGAAAATTTGTTGGAAACGATTTTTAGTGTCACAAGCGTTTTATAATGTTATTGCGTTTTCAGTATTTGACTGGGAGTTTTCTTAATCAAAAGAATGACTTCGACGTTGTAGGAGAAATATAGGCAATTGGTTGAAGGATGCATGAATGTTGAATTGTATGTTTGAGTGTAATCCTAATGTGGTGAGAATGTTTCCAATTTTATTTCTGAACTCTAATTATTGATATATTGTTTTTTAATTTATTGTAAAGCATGTCTCTACAATAAGTATTGATAAGTATCGACAGAAGTTAGTGTAACTATTGCTTAGCAATTGTCCACAACAGCTAGATAACACATCGCAAATAGTACGTTTCCTGAATGCCTACCTTACGCCTAAGAGTACGGCTACACATGTCCGATCCTGTCCTGTCCTCTCCACGCTGAATCCTATAAATCCTAGAGAGAGCTTTCAATCGTATTCTTGCAGAAAAAGCGGACAGAACTGATCATGACAATTGCAGTCACCCCCTTTCAGAAAGGACCCAACGAGCTAAAACTTCGTTACTTTGAAAAGCTTTGTAGCATTACAAGTAATGTATAATGTTACTGAATTTTTTGCATTTGACTGATTGATCGCTCATTCGAATGATTGACTTCGACAATGTAGGAGAAAAATTAGCAAATGGTTGAAGGATGCATCAATGTTGCATTGTATGTTAGAATGTGATTCTAATGTGGCGAGAATGTACAAAATTTTAGTTATGAACCCTAATTATTGACATTTTGTTAGTTGAATTATTACAAATATGTATCGACAATAATTTATTATACTAACTTATTTATTATATTAATTTATGTATTCCATTAACTACTTTTTATCAGACTTATAAAATGTCATTTAAAATTGAACACACTACCAAAGGAAACCCGTGCATTTTATACGATGACCATAAATATAAACATTTTAGAGTTTAAAAAAAAAAATGATGTGTCTTGGCGTTGTTTGGGAAAACCTGCAACCTATCAATTAAAAGTGACGGTGGTTAGTGTCACAACAACAACACACTGTCACAAGCACACTGGACAACACCCTGTCACCCTGAGACGTATGTCTTCTGCAACGTGTTCACCGGCCTAGTCTCCAGCGGTCACCCGCCCTCGCCACACCACTCAACACCCCTACTCACTCCACCTGCCGCACTGACAACCCCCTCAACCCCCGCCCACTACAACACACCCATTGCAATATCTACAAACACTTCCTCTTCATCAATTCATCCGCTTTCTGACCAAAGTTCATTATTGCAAGAAAATATACTTCTGAAGGAAGAAATAAAACGCCTACAGACGAACTAAAATCCATATTATACCATGCTATCGAGTCAGCCCAGCGCCTTAGTCTATAAACATCTAGAATTTTTGCCTCAGCAAGTTCCCAGTTATCAGTGTCATCAAAACCTGTGCAATCCAATGACGGTGCTGTACAGTGCGACCCAATCCCTCTAACCACCCAAGAAACTCAAACCCTTCCTCTCTCAATCCCAGTCCCTGACCATTTTAATGAAATTTTATTGTAAAAAGTCTAAGAACTACAGTTGAAGTATTAGAAGCTAAAATTGAAAGTTTAAGACTCCAACCTACGCAATGCGTCTGCAAAAATCTAAATGAAACCCGGAAACTTGTAAAAACGAAAAAAAGGAACAAACAATCCATTTAATTTCCTTAAGCACCCATCGAAAGAGTCTAAACGACGTAATACACAACCTCCTAACCCACCTAAAGTTCCAAACTCGACTTGCCCTCTATACACGATATCAACCAGCACACCGCCCTCGTGAATACTTATATAGAATAACTGGCTGCTATGTACCACATCGTTGTCCAAGATATGAATAAACTGCAGCGGAAGCACTTCACGAGGCACGGGAATGCATCTTCACATTAGAGGCAAGTGGCATCTGGCCAGACTCATCGTGGAGGTTCTCGGCGGGTTGAGCGCTCGACTACTGCGGCCGAGAAAGCTGAGGTTACTCCTGACAACCGTAACGCCGGGCGCCGTCCCACCGCCGCCGCCAACGTCACTGTAATAATATAAACTTACCTTTCAAGTCTGCACCTTGTGCACTTGAAATATTTTGCAAGATTTTCCTCTACAACGAAACACAAAACAGACGGTCATATAAGGAGTAGCACCTTTATCATAAATATTAAAATGGTAGTCGAGAATGAAATAAGTTATACATATAACAAAAATTATCTGTAATAATATAAATATACCTTTCAAGGCTGCACCGTGTGCACTTGAAATATTTTGCAAGATTTTCCTCAACCCTGAAAGACAAACCAGACGATCATAAAGAGTAGCGCCTTTATCATAAATAGTAAAATGGCAACCGAGAATGAAAGAAGTTTTCTATTTATATCAACCGGTTTTTTTCATAAAAGTTCTCATTTTTTACCTATATCTACACAGGCTACTTAATATTTATAAAATTAATAATTATGAAATAAAAAATACTTTTATAAAGTATTTATACAATATAGGTTAATAAATTACAAAGACAAATTTGGGTTCTACATTATTCTCTTTTCGTGTGGATTCCTATTTTCTGAGACAGATAGTAGCAAACATGATGAAAACCTAGAAATGCTAATTCTCCCACCTAATAAGAGAGGGGAGTATTGCATGGTAAAAGGGTGACGACCTGCCCAAGGACTCTCAGGTTAATTTATTAACCTATATTGTATAAATACTTTATAAAAGTATTTTTTATTTCATAATTATTAATTTTATAAATATTAAGTAGCCCGTGTAGATATAGGTAAGAAATGAGAACTTTTATGAAAAGAACCGGTTGATATAGATAGAAAACTTCTTTCATTCTCGGTTGCCATTTTACTATTTATGATAAAGGCGCTACTCTTTATGATCGTCTGGTTTGTCTTTCAGGGTTGAGGAAAATCTTGCAAAATATTTCAAGTGCACACGGTGCAGCCTTGAAAGGTATATTTATATTATTACAGATGAGTTTTGTTATATATGTATAACTTATTTCATTCTCGACTACCATTTTAATATTTATGATAAAGGTGCTACTCCTTATATGACCGTCTGTTTTGTGTTTCGTTGTAGAGGAAAATCTTGCAAAATATTTCAAGTGCACAAGGTGCAGACTTGAAAGGTAAGTTTATATTATTACAGATAAGTTATGTTATATTAGGATCTTAAAAGGATGAGAATTCCACTTTAACTAGATATAAAACGAACGCAAATGTTATACCGACCTACTACCACAAGTTCACAACAAAATACTAAAATAATTATAAAATTTGTTTCCATAAAAAATTCATAATAATGCAAGTCTAAGATTGATGAAGTGTAAATACTTCTTTCATATCAATTAGTAATAAATAAAAATAGTGTTGAATACTATATTTAGCCTCATAAAATAGATGTCCCAGTTAAAAATGTAGTAAAAAATATTTTAAATATTTGACGCACTTTGAACGTTGTAAAAAGTGACATATTTCCAAAAATATCACGTTTTTACTATTTTTCTTTATTCAATTTGTGTTTGAATAGTTTTATACTTTTAAGATTTCCCTGGAGAAAACCAGTTTAACCTTCGTTTCTATAAAACGAAGAGAAACATAATATTTTGCTTACATCGTAATCTTTATTTAGTTCTAACTATTACGATGTGTTAGTAGTTCCTCCATAAATGGATTAAAGTGACGAATTCTTCTTCTCCCTCTTGAACTCCCTTATTTACAACGTTTTTGGACACTCGGTTTTGGAAACGTGGTGTTTGACCGCTTTGAAGTCTTCCCTTTTGGTAACAGTACTCCGGTCATGTCCTGTTTTATTACAAAAATATCACCTCATCTCTGATATTTTTCAGATTGTTGAGGTTATGTTGACAACTGGTTTTGGGGTGATGGTTACCTGAGACCGGAGGATGTTTACATTTATTGTATGCTATAAACTAGATCTCTGCATCTGGCGTTCAGCTTGAAACCTATTCTCCTCATAACTTACAATCTATTCGTGAATAAACAGATTCTCCAGGTGAGAAATGATCCGTGGGTTTGTACAGAATGCAATTATAATTGTTAATTCTTGGCAAAATCTTAATTTAATAGTTTCCAATATCTCCTCCTTAGAATTTCAATAAAACTACTTATTTGAAAATACTAATCCATCTTTATCCAGTTGCGATGGTTTAGCAATACATAAAAAGTACAGATCTTAGAGTCTACCTTAATAATATAGTAAATAGTGCGTGCGAGCCTGTGCAGCATCTTGTACAAAACATCTTGTACAGTCTTGTACAAAACATTGTATACATTTCTTAAGTTAATATAAAATACTAAAGAATATATATTATATTATTAAACAAAAGAAGGCTAAATTTTATTCATAAAAAAAATTCTAGTAACTGATAATACACAAAAGTTGTAAGAAAGTTTGCATGAACAGCAAAATTTTCCATCTCAGTAACATTTTGACAAAATTGTGACAAACAATATAACAGCAATAACCAACAATTAAACTTCACCAAACATCTAAAAACCAAAAAGTAACATAATCATATCATCTAAATTATATATAGCATATATCTCTATCCTTATTCTAACTGCAAACTGTATACTTCCAATATTACTTAAAATTACTACTTTAACATTCAATATGGAATTTCCAAAACATACTAGTCAGCCTACTTCATAATTTTTATTAACTGTGATGTGTCCTCATAATTAAAAAGCCATTGTTTTACTTTTTTTGAACTTAAATATTATTCTACACAATTTAAAATTGGCTGGTATTTCATTAAATATTTTTGCACCTAAAAAAATAAAAGATCTTGTCATTAATGATTTTGAAACTTTCGGCCTTCTCAATAAATTGGCTACTTACTGCGTGTGTCATGATCGTGCATTATATATTCGGTTTCATTATTACCACTACGAATAAAGAAAATCTGTTGAACTTTAAAAATATATAAATGCTGTATATATATATATATATATATGAATTCGGCACAGCAACAGCC
The DNA here is from genome assembly GCF_021130785.1 of Homalodisca vitripennis. Taxonomy (NCBI): domain Eukaryota; kingdom Metazoa; phylum Arthropoda; class Insecta; order Hemiptera; family Cicadellidae; genus Homalodisca; species Homalodisca vitripennis. Next base: position 32,558 of record NW_025776792.1, on the reverse strand, counting down.
TAACGTTTAACTTTATTTTATGAATAGCAACTAAACCTCTCATTGTTACACTGACGGCCTGGTATTGTGTTCTGCTTAAATTTTTATACTATAATTTTGTGTCTGCTGTCAGATTGGGACGATAATGCTTTACATATTCTTTTCATCGTCTGAAGTTCTCCAAAATTCCCACCAATCCGTGACATGTGAAAATATATCTAGAAAGTATTTTAAATACCTGTATATTACGAAACGTATTAATTTCAATTTATACCAACTTTGATGTTTATTTATAAAAGTAATTTAATGTATTTTTACATAAATTTTATATTATTTTCATGCCAAAACTTTGTAAAAACTTGAATCACTCACAATCATGTTAGAACATAAATTGAATATAAAGTTAATCATGTTAGGACATAAATTGAATATTCATTCGACAATTTTCAAATTGGAAAGGTTGGATCACAACAGAGATAGGGGACCTGTGATTACTTCAAAGGCTGTTTGTATATTTGGCCCCCCTTACAGATTACAGCAGCAGTTGCTTCTTATCACCAATAGTTTTCAACAAGTTTTCACAAGTTTGTAAACGTTTGTAACAAAATATTGCACTTAATCTTATTATCATTATGGCTACCCCCACAATGTTTTGGACAACAAAATAAATACAAAGACATCATACTCATACACGCAATTATACGTCACAAGCCTTGCCAGACTGAAAACGATTCTAACGACGTTTGTAATAGAGCATACAGTGAATGTTTTACATTATTTTACGTTTGAATGTAATTTATGTGCATTAAAAATACCTGATAAAAACTAATAATTAATAATGTCCTAAACTTTTCTGTTATAATTGTCTTAAGCTAAGCAATAAACGGAAAAATAAAAAATAATAAACTAATCAACGGATAAACAAAAACTGCATTTATCTCAATTGAAGTTGTCATATTGAGATTGTTTTCTTCCTGTGCCTAAGTAAATTTATGTACTCTGAGTAGTGCATAACATTTGTATACTGTAGTTTTAGTTAGTAAGCAATTATGTTTTATATAAGTCTTATCTGCTGGAACCACATTACTTGTACAAGTGTTCAGTCATTCCAGAGAGTTTTTATGTTTTGTTAACCATGTGTATTGAATTATTGGAATAAATCGTTATTTTCGTTATTTTCATAACTGATAGAAATGGAAAAATAATAATTAATTTTAGGTAATTTGTGTAATTTCCTTTAAATTAACAGATTTAGTAATGAAGTAATAATTCATAAATATTAAACCTCTTATTTAGATTATTCCTGAATGTGTTATCGTATATCCCTGTTTTAGGACAGATCTCTGACATTTAAGCAGATTATTTGACAACAATAAAAATTTATATTTAATATAGATTTTACTAATATACAAATTAATTGTATTAAGTTTGCCACATGCGTTACACTCTAAAACTTTTATGTCTATAAGTATTCAAAATAGACTCTACCCAAGAGTGTGGACGCTCGCAAGCAAAAAAAAAAAAAACATATTTTCTCGCTTTAGATAGTAGAAATACCTCAGCTTTACCAACAGTTATCTCTTAAGACTACAAATGCTATATGCGATAGAATAAAATTGTAAATTAGAGATCCACCGTATTAGACTACATAATTTACATAGGTTATCCATATTAGGCCTATATTACCTTACACCGAAACATATGTATTAGTAGAGTTACAAAAAGTTATGTAATAGTTTATGTTGTTCACAACCAGTAACTAGTGAGTTTATAGGACACTAATGTGATGTTAATATAAGGCGTTATTCACACAGTTTAATGTTTTGCATTATTTTAATGATTTATCTTTATTTTTATCGATTTAAATTATTTAAGTTATTCAAGGCATATTATGTACATACAAAACATATACAAGATGTATACGTTAAACTACATAACTTGCTTTTTTAAATCCAGTGTGTTTTAGACTACCCGTGCAGTACCTATAGCATTGAAGCAAACCGAGTTGAACAGTTCGTGTTAACTGATACCCCCACTTTTTCCCCAAATACATCGGTAAAAATATTTTCAAGCTAGAACAAATGCCCAAAACGGCACTTTGTGGGAGATGGTGGTCGTTTCGAGAAGTTTCAAAGCAGGAACATAAGGTTTATGATACTTCATTATAAAGGTCTATGTATCCTGAACGTTTTGATGTCAATATGTCAAAAACTTAATATGATGTTTGTTCATATGTACAGGGTGTTAAAAAAATATCTTTTATTTATATTTTAACAGTAAAATCTGGCCAGCTAACCTTAAGACATATGCGCACCAATTATTTTTGTTTTATTAACTACCCTGTCAAGAAGAATGTAGTGGTGTAACTTTTTACTTCCTTTATAATTTTAAAAAATCTTAAAAAATTAGTAAATTAAAAACGTAAAAAGTCAATAAGTTTTAAATAACAACCTATGTTGCAAAGTACACTATTTTAAAATTCTTTTACAGACAATTATTTTTATATTTGAAGTTGTATTATATATTTTTCTGTTAAACAATGACTCTTAAAAATATCTATTCGTATTTATTGTATTAATGAAAAATCCACACCATGTATTCAAAACAGCGCCAGTTTGCTTTTTGAGTACTGTCATGTCGCCTGAGAGGGAATTCCATATTCACACAATAAACAGTGAAGGATGCCTTGAGATCCTTAGATCGTTTCTCAAGGACACGCAAAGAACACGATCTTGTGTTTAAGCATTATTGATTTAACTTGCCTTCTTACGTCATTAAAGATTTAACAACCGTAAGTTCAGTATTCAGGACTTACTGCTATAGACAGGGGAAACACTATTTATTAGTTACAAAAATATTAAACTTATTATTCTTTAATAGAACTACCAGTTAGGTAGATTACATAGACACATATATATTAAAATCGACATCTTGATGGAATACAAAAGGCTATTTGCAATATAACGTGAGCTAATAAGTAGTATTTGTTACGGCTAGGGCTTGTTGCAATTGCATTAATGCTATGCGCTAAGCTTGGGTGAGTCAAAAATATTAATTAATTAAACATTTTAAAATGGCAAAAATTATCATCCATGCAAACATTTTAAAATATTTTCAAATATATACCTATTTAGGTTTTGTGATCCCTTCAGATTTCGAGAATGCGGCTGTTCCAATTTTGGAAAAATAAATTCAATATTCGTACTATAACCTAAGATTGCTAGTTACATTAAGTGAGTACAAGGTTAGACATTTACTTCATGGTTGACCTGCAGATACATAATTGTTTATTACAAAATTTTTGAAGTCAGTGGCTACCTAACGTTTTAATAAAAAATATGCAATAACAGGAAATAAAATTGTCCAATAATTTTATATTTATAAATTTACGCTCATATATTTTAAGGCTAGTGTGAATAATTACCATACACATATATAATAAGATAAGACATTTTTGCTATCGAAAACTTAAGTGCTGCACACGTTAAAAATGAAGACAGTCACGTAAGTTGGAAAACGTGCAAAAACGTCTAATTTCGTTTAAACAACATTTTTATTATATGAAGTTAAAACTTTATTTCATAATGTTAAAATGGTTGATAGTTTGACATAATATAAAGTACATTATTAGAATGGTATGCATTGCATATCATCTTAATTAGAAACAAAGTGTTAGTTTTGCTGTGTTATATTGTGTGCTATCTAGATTGTTCCTAGATAACGATTAATCTAATAGTGAATATGGAAATATATATATATATATATATATATATATATATATATATATATAGCATAATTTCTATTGTTATTTAACTTTCCGGATCCGTATGATTTATAGTAACAAGTTTGCAAACTCACAGACACGTACACTATTATTGTGAGACAGAAACTAACCCACTTGTTACGGGCTTTAATTTGAAACTAAAGAGAATCCCAAAATAGAAATTACAAAAAAACCTGCAAACTGAATCACTGCGATTTTACAATACTTTCATCTGTATTAAGTTGATAGGGAATAAGATAAACCAAACAGGTCTTTGTTTACAGTTTAAGTATGGAAGACTGTGCGATTCATTTATGGTAGTGATTCATTACCATCTTTTATATTAATTACCATCTAATTTACCAAATTATTACTACTGTCATAAGTAATATTAATTATATTAAGATTATTAACTACTATCATGTAAACATATACTAAACCAATTAATATAAGTGTGCCATTCTGAAACAAAAATTACAACCAAATTAGTTTAAATATTCTAATTGGAACAATACATTACCTAGGTATTAGTGTAAGTGGGGCGACTTCCTGCCGCATTGGTCGCATCACCCTGTAAGAATCAGAACAGACAGCATGTAATAGTGTATCATGATAGACCATAGAGTTCCTAAAACCAATATAATTACAGAAATATACCTTCATTAAATAAATAGTTTTAATAATGAGTATATCGATGGAACAAATATGTAAACTTAAGCCTAATATTAGCAGATAAATTTAGTGACCGTAATATGTTGTGTAGTGGAGTATTGTTATAGTTAAATGTAGTTCTACACGCACGCATACTTTCACACTTTTACATTCAATCATCACTCATACTTTTGTGTGTTTTGCAACACAAAACGTAGTGTTACGTGATAATGTCAAAGAGGGGACGTCAAGCCAACGCAGGACCGAAGCCACCTGAAAATAATCAGAACAAAACTCTCAAATCACAAATATGACATCAATTAGTAGGCTGATTTATTTATAATACCTTATAACAGAGGGTAATAACAGTTTTTATATTCGACTAAAACTGTAGTTTCAAAATGGCATTAAATTTACACCTGAAATGGCCCAAATACTTACGGTACTGTGTCATCTCGCATTGTGGATAAGAAATATATCATGCTGAAACATGATTTCATATTAATAATCAAAACATAATGAGTCAATTATTAAACTAATACTTACCATAGATAATATTGTAGTGATGTAAAGTGAATATATATATATATATATATATATATATATATATACAGACATATAGAATATAGACATATAAGATCCGCTAGCCAAGTTGTCTAAGACGTTGAACTTAGGACCTAAGCTAGAGATAGCACAGGTTTAAGTTTTGTTTTTCTACTGAAAAATTAAAAGCTAATGTATATAAAAAAATTTTAAACTTAGTGGGATTAGGGTTTCTTCAAATGTCTGATGGAACTATCAAAGAAAAACAATGTATTGTAGTTTGGCGTCGTGGCTATTCTATTTACCACTGATATTTCTACGCAAGTAATGTTTGTCATTATAGATTGTCTTGAACTACAGATCATGATGTTGACAAAGATAAGTGAGGTCACTAACACGCTGAGGCAAGAAATGACCGACGTCAAGGCAGCCCGACAAGAGTACCTTATTCGCCACTCCGTTTCTCGAGTTCCTGCGGCCGAAATCGAAATACGGCCTCACTTCAATTCCTCTAATGAAAAAAATTTTCTATTTATTACATTTTTCCGTTCCAAAAGATTTAAAGTTTTTTATCGTCTCTGAAGTAATGCGTCATATAACGTGTGTAGAGTCATCTAGATCTTGTGACTACTAATATTTATAGGAAAACTAAGCATATATTTTAAGTGAAAACTATTTCATAACCTCAAAACACATAAACCCCACATTACAAAATTATCAATTAGGAGAATTCCAATACAATAAAATAATATGTTAAATTAAAAAAAAAATACTGAAACTTGATCCATAACACGTTTATTTTATGTTAGTACAGCTCTTTGTTCAGAACATTTAGATGTTACTTTGGTAGTTAAAAAACTATTTTTTGAAACAACTGATGTTTGGTTTTGATTTTTTTGCCAGTTGCATCCTTTATCTTTTGTAAGTTGACATTGTTTCTTCTGCGCATCAATTTTAAAGCAAATTACTGTGAAAACAAAGAAAAAGTGAGAATAATTACACCAAGCCTGAAAGATAGGCAGAATACAGTTTACAAAATCATAAGAACGTTACATAAAAAACAACCAATCGTCAGACTCAGAAATTCATATCAAATCACCGTCAGGTAAAAATCTCCAGACTGAAAATATGTCAGCAACGAAATGTACATGAGATCGGTTAAAATGTTACTTTAAAAACATATAACGACCAACCTTGGCAGGGATTGGGACTGCCTGTGCTTAAAACAGTAGCCGTACATTTATCAATGTTACTAGAACCTACAGAAATGGCTGCAGTGACACTGATATGCGCACCCAGGTTAGAGCATTGCATTGTACTAGGGCCAGTCCTTGGGCAGGTCGTCACACTTCTACCATGTAATACTCCCCTCCCTTATTAGGTTGGTTATTTAAGATATCTAGGTTACGTGCGTGTGCTGCAATCCACCGCAGACAATATGCACTTAATCCACAAGAGAATAATGTAGATCCTTTAATTCTCACTGAGACGTGTTGAACTTTACAGTATAATTGCTTGGTTTATACGGTTAAAAGTTTCAGATTGTATAATTTTTAATTATTATTGTAGTCCGAGTAGGTTTAAAATAGAAAATAGAATTTTATGTAACAAAGCAGTTGATATTTAAAGGCAATTTATTCTATTCTTGGTTGAAATTTAAGTAATATTAATATAGTGCTTACCCCATATAAAATTTAGTTACGTTTGACATAGAATTTTGATCCAATTCCACCCAATCTTTCAAGTGCACAACGTGCTGAATTGAAAGATGTATCAATATTATTATAGATACTTTTGATTTAATATTGAGCTCTGATATAATAAGAATTCCATATAAATGATAAGAATAAGTTTTAACCATAATACCAGTACTAAACATTGAACAACAACGGACAAGTTTAAAAAAACGATTACAAACGACTAGATATTGAAACCATCGTGAATTTCGTTTCTGTAGAAACTTTCTAACAATGGAAATCATAGATTTATGCTTCTCATTATATCTTCCTTTTATTAAAATATTCTTAATAATATCCTATGTTAATAATTTCCGTCCTGTTCTCACTGATACTGTGTTGGAAGTTAGCCCACAACTACAGGTAGCGGAGGATACTACCATTATCAACGTCCTGGTGACGTCAAAGGAGACGAAACGAGGACCAACTCGTAATTAAATATTTTTTGAGTTCCAGAAGTGGAAAAACGAAATTGTGTAAGCTGATATCATAGGAGCTTGGGAAGCTAAACTGGGAAATGTACCAAACCCTGTCAGTACGCCATCAAAGCCTAGGGAGGGATCACTATTAGCAGCTAGTGATCTCGCACTAATGTAATTCCATCGTTTATTTATCACGGACAGATTAAAGAACAGCAGCCTTTTCTAGGAACCTTCGAACAAATGCACATTTATCCCAAATCTCTGCTATAAAGGAGAAGGTTGAGGAAAAAAATTTGAGCGCTTTGCAGTAAATAACACATGCATTCCTCCTATGGCTTGGTGACGTTGAATATATATTTCTGACTCAGACTACCTTTATGTGGATAGGTGAAGTAGCCAGAACCCATTGTTGTTTAGCAAAACTTCCGTTCCACTATGATCTACTAGTCGATGACTCTCTTTGGTTGACAAAACAACCTCGCTTTTGTCAAGTTGCATGATATACCGTTAACGCTTGTAACTTCTGTGTATTTTGATTTCATCCAAATAAGAAAATACTAAAAATGATGCTTTTAAACATAAACATCTATTACAACTCTTACAACACTGTCTTGTTGAATGAGATAATACAGTTAGAACGCAGGGTGACTTTCGCGTGTTTCATATAAAGCTTATAAATGACACAATCAATCTGAGTTTACTGGTTGACCTTGAAGATATCGATGGTCAAAGCCATGCTACTTTTAGTAGAATCAAAACGAATTATAGAAAATTATACAAAATATAAAAATTGAATCTTTTCTTAACATTTTTTCGGGCTCTTTGTACTTAATATTGACTGAAATATTAGGTAATATTTTAATTACTGTCAGGCAATAAAAAGGGAGATAAAATCGTTAGTTAAAATTTCTACATTATAATTAAAAATATATTTACTTGTCTAAACAAATATATTTAGTTTTAGTGTTTAAAGCGTAAAAATTTAATTTCACAAAAAAATCGCAAACATTTCAAGAACCAGTTTTAATACTTGAACTATAACAATTAAATTGGTTTCTGGAACACTGAACATACACCACTTAAAACAATAAACAAGTGAAGAAATGCTTTTCAAAGTAAAAATCATAACGGAGAAATTTAAAAAAGAGTTCCTCGCAACAAGAGTTTCTGAAGTTGGTGGTGCCAATTTACCAGTTAAATTCGTTTATTATTATATTTGTAAAAAAGTGTATCTTTTCCTTTGTGTGTGTCTACGATACTAAACACACCTTTGTTCAGTCTAAAAAGCCACAATTAAGTACGTCTGAGGAAATACACTTAAATGTTGACTGTTAACAATGCAAAGCAATCGCGTGTATTACTTAATTGTAGAGTGATAAGGTTTTAAATTTTTGCAAATATTTAATCAAATGTACTGCCTCAGCAGTAGTGATAATAATGGACATGTAAATGACGTAGTGGCTTATTCCCATACAGTAATTACATATAGCAAAATATACAGTAAAATAAGTAGGTTATAGTATTTCTGCCATTCTACTGGTAAACAAGTGTCATGAGTTGCTACAATTTAAACTCAAGGATTAATAATTTAACACCAATATCCAGACAACATATACAGCCATACATACAACAAAACATCTAGGTGAATTGTACTCAATGAAAATTGTGATGTTTTGACTTATCTATTTGAAGAATATCCCAGCCAAAATAACAGGGGTTCAGCCGTGGTGATCTGGTCATATTTCGGAAGAAGACTGAATGTTAACTCAGCTAACTTTTTCCGTAGCACAACTTGAAGCAAAATTACTTACGATGCCAATCCAACATTTGTCAAAGGTCTTAGGTTTTAAAATGTGTTTTCATGGTAACAAGGAATAATTATTGTTTGTAAGAAATAGAACAATCTTAAAGCTTAAATTAGTCATATAAATTCTCTCACGAAGAGAGAATTAATTACACAAGGGCAATGAATAAATGCATATTTATTTCCTTATAGAAATACAGTTCACATATATACAAAAACTGGAAATTATCTCCACATGCACGCAGCATGTGTGTGGAGATCGAGACGTGATCAGCAGCATAAATATATACTAATTGAAAGAATAAGTACTGTAAAATCTTCGTATGAAAAAAATAACTTAATGAAAACATGAAATTTACAATATAAATTGTTGTTGAATATTAACTGTTGGACATTCCACTACGACCGTATAAAGATTGGGGTTATTTGTCACAAAACCCTGAATACAATTCTAGGATTAAATTGTAATCAACTCTCCAAGTCGGTATAAAATATTTTTGATTAGTTTGGCCTGCTTAACCAGTGAACACCAGATATATTAAACATTAAAACCAATGTGGCCCAAAAAGCTACAGGTGAAACTACCTTCGCCAGAGCACTACGAGTATTTTATCGTGTTAGTCGTTACTTTCCACTAGAGTATGTGTCAACGATTGGTGTCCATATCAGTTCAATATATCGTGAAAGCTAATCTTTATGAACGTAAAAACTGTCTAAGGTCCCTGACTGGATGGATTAGGAATAGGGCTTCCACTGTAATGTCTTCTAAAAGTTCATTATACAGGATAGTCCCAAATTAGGGGAAAAATTTTCGGCTAGTCTCTAGCCTAACTGTAGGAAAATTTAGTATTTTACGCTGACTAACGCATCGTTCATCAACTCTTTCCGGGAAGTCTCTCACTAAGGTACTGTGGCTCCTTTAGAGACAAGACTTTGTTGACCATGCAGCACGTCACCATAAGTATATAGGAAGAAGGTGAGCAGCCTCACGAGAAAGGGCCACTTGGTCAAAACGTAAGAGGAGTAATCCTTGCTGTAGTGTTTTGCAGCTTCAGAATCCTTCCCGTATCCTCCCTTGAGAGGCTACTCCCATATGCTGGATAACAGTAATAAAATACTGACAAAATGATTGGCAAAAGATATCGCTGAATCATGAGGATCCGGGCTTCAAGTATCACCATCACCTCACGTGGCCGAGAGACTATCTTTTGTTGTGTAGCTATATGTAAAACTAAACACTTGCTGATTTTCAACTTGAGGCCGTTGCTGACAGACCAATAACCTTATACTGATAAGAATTTATATCAGCGACTACAAGTTTAATATTTTCAATTTTATATAAAATACGATACTGATGACTGTCTTCATGTAGATTGACTGTGCAATTTTTTACACGTATGCATAGATTAGATGGTCACGTCGCTTAGGAAGGGGTTCAAATCTTCCTCCACACGTAAATCAAATCTTCCTATAAAGAGTTATCGCACAGACAGACAGGTGGATGGATTGACGTACTGACAGACGTACAACAACAATATTTTAATAAGACCTTGGGTTCTTAATAATGTTAATATGTTTGGAGGATATCTACTCCTGGATTACAAAATTATGCAATTACCATCAAGAAGATAATATTGCAACAACAAATTATATATTCTCGTAACGCTTTTAAAATAAAAATTATTATTGGAGGCTTCCAATTTGTGCTGTACGTTGCTGAAATACTCTGGAAAAAGCAAAACGTGAGTGTGCAAATTTAATGAAACCCTTTGTTAAGAACTAATGCGCATATTTAAACCAGTGTTGTTTGTTGCCGGAACATGTTCCAGACTTTCCCACGTGTGGCCAGTTACATTTTTAGTTACTTCTATACAAAGTTTACTGCTCTTACGGGATATACTATTATATGTTTCCATTTAGTAAGATTATGTTCGAGATTATGTATCCTTTCATTAGGTTTTTTCATAGTTTTTGAAATCTTCACCAGGAGGTATTATTATCAATTTCTAGCTATTGACTTGATTGAAATAATAAATTGATGTGAACAGCCAATCGAACAAAATAGCAAGACTCGAAGATACAATTATCAGTAAGAATTATATAGGGATAAACCGTATACTACCTAACAACAATTATATATAATTATTCCTCGTTACCATGAAAACACAATTTTAAAGCCTTGTACCTTTGAAAATGTGTTTAGTTACAGTGGCATCGTGAGTAATTTTTGCTTCAAGTTGATACGGGCAAAGTTAACAGAATTCGTATTCAGTCTTCTTTCGCCCCATGACCCGAACACCACGGCTGGACAGTCTTTTTGACTGGAATATTCTTCAAATGGATAAGTCAAAACAACACAATTTTCATTGAATACAATAATTCACGTAGATTTTGTATTCTATGTATGGCTGTATATGTAGTCTGAATATTAGTGTTAAACAATTTAATCTTTGAGTTTAGATCGTAGCAACTCATGACTGACTTATTTACCAGTATAACAGCAGATGTACTATAACCTACTTATTTTACCGTATATTTAGCTATATTTAATTACTGTTTGGACTACGGCCACTACGTTACAAACATGTCCATTATTATCACTACCACTGAGGCATTACAGTTGATTAAATTTTTGCAAAAATTAAAAAACTTATCACTCTACAGTGAAGTTATAAACGCGAGTGATTTGCAATGTTCACAATCAACATTTAAGTGTATTTCCTCAGACGTACTCAATTCTGACTTTTTATGCTTAACAATGTTTAGTATCGTAGACACACACAAAGGAAAAGAAAAATGAAATAATAAACGAATTTAACTGGTAAATTGGCGCCACCATTGCTTCTTGCCAGAATCTTTTAAAATTTCTCCCTTATGATTTTTACTTTGAAGAGCATTTCTTCACTTTTTTATTGTTTTAAGTGGTGAACGGTCAGTATTCCAGAGCCAATTGTTATAGTTCAAGTATTCAACCTGTTTCTTCAATTTTTTGGTAATGTTTAACTTAGAAAAAAATCATAAGTTTGGGAGTTGTGGTGGTGGTTGACATTGAAAAATATCAATAAAGTTTAAAATATAAAATAATTATTTATTTCTGAAATAAGATTTCTAACGCTTTACACACTAAAGGGGACATATTATTTTGAAAAGTATTTCTTCACTTGTTTATTTTCTAAGTGGTGTATGTCCAGTAATCCAGAGCCAATTGTTATAGTTAATTTACTTACCTTGGTTCTTGAAATTTATTTGGAAAGATAATCAGAGAAAAAAATAATTGTCAATTTGGCAAGTTTTAGTGGTAGTCAACATAGAAAACTATCACTAGGGTTTAAAATATGATTTAATTAATTTGTTTTTCTAGAATTATATTTCTTAAGCTTTACACACTAACACCGACCTCCAGACAATTAAATATATTTTTAATTATATGTAGATATTTTAACCTACGATTTTCTCTTCCTTTTAATATCCTGACAGTGATTAAAATATAACCTAAATGTACGTATTAAGTATAAATAGCACTTTAAATTTTTAAGGAAAGATTCCAGTTTTATATTTTGTATCCCTTTCGATGCTGGGTTGTTTTAGATTCCACTAAACGTAGCGATGTTGACAATCGATTTCTTTCAGGTCAACCAGTAAACTTAGATTTATTGTGTCATTTATAAGCTTTATATGAACACGCGTAGGTCACCCTGCATTGTAATTGTACTATCTGATTCAACTAGAGAATGATGTAAGAGCTGTACTAGATGTTTATGTTTAAAAGCATTAATGTTAGTGCATTCTTATTTATATTACATCTAAGTATACAAAATTTACAAGAGTTAACAGTATCTCGTGCCACTCGCCAGAAGCGGGGTTCTTTTATCAACCAAAGAGTGTCATTGGACATTCATTAGTCGATCATAGTGCAACAGAAGTTTGAAATCAAAAATGAGTTTTGGCCGATTCAGCTAACATTAAACTCCACATAAAGGGTAGTCTAAGTCAGAAATATTTTCCTCAACCTTCTCCTCTATATCAGAGATTTGGGATAAATTTACATTTGCTCCAGTGTCCCTAACAAAAGGCTGTTCTTCAATCTGTCCTTGGTAAAAAAACGGCGGAATTACATTAGTGTGAGATCATTAGCCGCTAATAGTGATCCCGTGGCTTTTTCCCGAGGCTTTGATGGCGTACTGACAGGGTTTGGTACATTTAACGGTTTAGCTTCAAACTTTACTGTGATAACAGCACACGCCATTTCGTTTACCACTTCTGGAACTCAAATAAATATTTAATTACGAGTTGGTCCTCGTCTCGTCTCATTTGACGTCACCAGGACGTTGGTAATGGAAGTAGCCTCCGCTACCTGTGGTCGTGGGCTAAATTCCAACACAGTATCAGTGAGAACAGGACGGAAATTATTAACAGAGGATGTTATTAAGAATATTTAATAAAAGGAAAGATTCCAAGTGGTTCATTAATCTATGAATTTCATAGTTAGGAAGTTTCTACAGACACGCAATTCACAATGTAATCGTAATCGTTGTAAACTGGTCCGTTATTGTCCAATGTTTAGCACTGGTCTTATCGTTTTAATCTGGGAACGTGGAATTCTTATCATATCAGATCCTAATATTAAGTCAAAATTATCTATTATAATATTGATACATCTCTTAAGTCAGCACATTGTGCACTTGAGAGATTGGGTGGAATTTGAGCAAATTGTCAAGTGTAACAACATTTTATACGGGGTAAGCACTATATTCATACGTATTACTTAAATTGCAACCGAGAATATAATAAACCGTTTTTAAATATCAAGGGCTTTGTTACATAAAATACTCTTTTCTTGTTTAAATCTACACGGACTACAATAATAATTAAAAAAATTATATAATCTGAAACATTAAACGGTACAACCAAGTAATTATGCTGTAAAGTTTAATACGTCTTCTAGAGAATTTACGGATCTACATTTTTCTCTTGTCGAGGAAGTGCATATTGTCTGCGGTAGATTGCAGCACACGTGATGTAACCTAAATATCTCAAATAACCAACCTAATAAGGGAGGGGAGTATTACATGTTAGAAGAGCGCCTACCTGCTCAAGGACTGGCCCTAGTAATATGTAATGCTCTAACCTGGGTGCGCATAACAGTGTCACTGCAGCCATTGCTATTGGTTCTAGTAATAGTGGTGGATGCACGGCAACTGTTTTAAGCACAGGCAGTCCCAATCCCTGCCAAGGTTGGTCGTTTTAAATTAAAATTTTAATAGATTTATTTGACATGTTCTTTTCTATATAGATCGGGAATGTAACAGATTATTATATTGTTTTGGAATTTTTCCCATTGATAATTTTACTATCTGGTGTTTATGTGTTTTGAGGTTATGAAATAGTTTTCACTTAAAATATATACTTAGTTTTCGTATCAATCAGGGGGATATATCGATAACAAATTAACCTACTGACGAAGTGCGTGTTTTCGTATCAATCATGAGGATATATCGATAACAAATTAACCTACTGACTGGAAGTGCGTGTTTTCGTATCAATCAGGGGATATATAGATAACAAATTAACCTAATGACTTGAGGTGCGTGTTTTCGTATCAATCAGGGGGATATATCGATAACAAATTAAACTACTGACGAAGTGCGTGTTTTCGTATCAATCATGAGGATATATCGATAACAAATTAACCTACTGACTGGAAGTGCGTGTTTTCGTATCAATCAGGGGGATATATAGATAACAAATTAACCTACTGACGAAGTGCGTGTTTTCGTATCAATCATGAGGATATATCGATAAAAAATTAACCTACTGACTGGAAGTGCGTGTTTTCGTATCAATCAGGGGGATATATCGATAACAAATTAACCTACTGACGAAGTGCGTGTTTTCGTATCAATCATGAGGATATATCGATAACAAATTAACCTACTGACTGGAAGTGCGTGTTTTCGTATCAATCAGGGGGATATATAGATAACAAATTAACCTAATGACTTGAGGTGCGTGTTTTCGTATCAATCAGGGGGATATATCGATAACAAATTAACCTACTGACTGGAAGTGCGTGTTTTCGTATCAATCAGGGGGATATATAGATAAAAAATTAACCTAATGACTTGAGGTGCGTGTTTTCGTATCAATCAGGGGGATATATCGATAACAAATTAACCTACTGACTGGAAGTGCGTGTTTTCGTATCAATCAGGGGGATATATCGATAAAAAATTAACCTACTGACTAGTTCGTGTCCTTGAATGGATGTACATCGTTCTATCCTTAGATAAGCCGTTTCTGTTAAATATAATATTAAAATTTTAGGATTTTTATACTTACTTGTTTATTGTATACTTCTAAATTCTGTTATAGAAGAAACGGCAAGTGCTCAATTATTCATTACCATTCTAATATCGCTTAGTGAGTTACAAGAAATGTACAAAATGTTGCACTCAACCAAGTATTTCATCTCGAAGACTTTCTCCAGAGTGTTTTAAACAACAAAAACAATGGGAGACATAGTTTAGCACGCAATTAACATTACGTAAAAAGCCTTGCCTATTGTCAAAATTTCCAACAGTGTCTGATGTGGAGCATACAGTGAACGTTGTATGAGTACATCATATTACGTACATGTAAGTTGAGTTTCTAAAAACTACCGAAGTGAAAGTATAAATAACAGAACTTTTACAGAAGTTTTACAGAACTTTGCTGCCGTATACATACAACGTTGAGCAAAATTTAAACAAATATAACTAAAAAACAAATATAACACTTTATTTCACTTGATTATAAGTTTATATTAGTATTTCTAAATTCACTGCTTTACTCAAAGAAAGTAATTTGAGTTACATTGTAATTTTGAGCTAAGTGTTGCATTGCTTCCCACAGTAGCAGACCTATTATTGTTTCTCTCCATTCTTAGTTATAAGAGTATTACGTATATATATATTAAAAATTCCTCTCGAACAGGTTATGACTTCCGATTTTTCACATAAACAGTAAACATTCTGAATGACACAGCTGAACAACAATCAACTAAGTTGCACAAGTTTCCATGAGAGAGAGAGAGAGAGAGAGAGAGAGAGAGAGAGAGAGAGAGAGAGAGAGACCTATTATTGTTTCTTTCCATTCTTAGTTATAAGAGTATTACGTATATATATATTAAAAATGCCTCTCGACTAGGTTATGACTTCCGATTTTTCACATAAACAGTAAACATTCTGAATGACACAGCTGAACAACAATCAACTAAGTTGCACAAGTTTCCATGAGAGAGAGAGAGAAAGAGAGAGAGAGATAGAGAGATAGATAGAGAGAGAGAGAGAGAGAGAGAGAGAGAGAGAGAGAGAGAGAGAGAGAGAGAGAGAGAGAGAGAGAGAGAGAGAGAGAGAGAGAGAGAGAGAGAGAGAGGAGAGAGAGAGAGAGAGAGACCTATTATTGTTTCTTTCCATTCTTAGTTATAAGAGTATTACGTATATATATATTAAAAATGCCTCTCGACTAGGTTATGACTTCCGATTTTTCACATAAACAGTAAACATTCTGAATGACACAGCTGAACAACAATCAACTAAGTTGCACAAGTTTCCATGAGAGAGAGAGAGAAAGAGAGAGAGAGATAGATAGATAGAGAGAGAGAGAGAGAGAGAGAGAGAGAGAGAGAGAAGAGAGAGAGAGAGAGAGCGGAGGACCTATTATTGTTTTCTTTCCATTCTTAGTTATAAGAGTATTACGTTATATATATATATTAAAAATGCCTCTCGACTAGGTTATGACTTCCGATTTTTCACATAAACAGTAAACATTCTGAATGACACAGCTGAACAACAATCAACTAAGTTGCACAAGTTTCCATGAGAGAGAGAGAGAAAGGAGAGAGAGATAGATAGATAAGAGAGGAGAGAGAGAGAGAGAGAGAGAGGAGAGAGAGAGAGAGACCTATTATTGTTTCTTTCCATTCTTAGTTATAAGAGTATTACGTATATATATATTAAAAATGCCTCTCGACTAGGTTATGACTTCCGAATTTTTTCACATAAACAGTAAACATTCTGAATGACACAGCTGAACAACAATCAACTAAGTTGCACAAGTTTCCATGAGAGAGAGAGAGAGAAAAGAGAAATCCTGCTCTTCCCCCTCATCTTCCCACTCTTAAATTTCTCCAGATCTTCCGACCACCAATAGACCTTCTTCATTCCTTTTAGTTGCCTTGGGAAACTGGTCCTCCATCAGGTTCAACGTCATTTCCGTGATTTTCTCCGCTGAACTCTGCTGTAGTCATTTCCAGTTCCATGTCTTCGATACTTCTACGTAGCGCCTCGTCAAATCTCGTCCAGTTCACCCTTCCTCAAGCAGTACGTTTCCTAGTCTCTGCTCCTTTTGGTTACCCCGATTCTCCTGATCTGATATCACCTTCATTGTGATAAGTCTGTGGTCACTCAAGGTCTCTTCCTGTACTGTCCAGTCTTTAATCCTGCTTGAGATATCCCTCGTCGCTATCGTCACATCTATGTTCAGACTTGCCTCCCTGTGTGTTCTCAAGGTCATCCACCTACTAAATTTGTTCAGCACCTGAAGATCCCAAGCCGAGACAACGTCTTCTACCCTTGGACCCTTTTTCATCTGTAGAACCACTGCGCCACAGTCCTGACCTC
>NW_025776792.1:0-10000 GCF_021130785.1 Homalodisca vitripennis | reverse complement strand
AGCTTAATTAGATCAATGATATTTTATGTTTAGACCACATATTACCCTATAAAATGTCTAGAATATTTATTGTTATGCTCAAAAAGTATATTTTGTTTTGTTCCTTTAGATAAACAGAGTTCTTGAAAGAGTTGAACGATGTTGGCCACTTTAAATTTAAAGAATATAAGAAGATAAATGAAATAAAGATAAATGAGAAATAAAAAATGTTGAATTTGGAAAGAAATAAAGATAAATTTGGATTAACAATCATTGCAGAATTGGAAGATTATAAGGTTTATTTGCAAAAAATATTTTTGAATATATTGGATGATAAAAAGATCAAATAAATCAACAAGTAAGGATCATTTACATTCAATATTTGTTGGAACGAAGAAAATTAAAGAGAAAGATTGCAATATGATTAGTATTGTAGAATAAAGATTTCGAAGATACTTTTGTTTATTCAAAGCAGATTTTACAACATTTCCAATCAATTTTTCACTAAACAACTTAACAAAATAGATAAGCAAACCTTAACGGTTATTTTCATTCTAGATTTACTGTTTGATTTGAAATTTTTTATATGTATATATATGATATATATATATATATATATATATATATATATATATATATATATATATATATATATATATATATAGAGCTTATTTCCACATATTATGTGCAAAACTAATCGAAAATAATCACGTATTTTTGTTGTATTTTCTTGATAGCCCAGGCATGGGTAAGTGATGTATTACACTCAATATTATTCTTTAAATGCGCCCTGAACATTTAACACCCTGGTGTAAAGTTATAGTTCTTCTTCCTGATAATTTCTATAAGAAACTTAAGCCATACGAATAGTCTATTTCTTAACAAACAATAATTATTCCTTGTTGCCATGAAAACACAATTTTAAAACCTAATTCCTTTAATTTTTTATGACAGTGGCATTTTGAGCAATTTGGCTTCAAGTTCATACGGAGAAAGTTAGCAGAGTTCGTATTCAGTCTTCTTCCGACCTATGACCCGAACACCACGGCTGAACCTCTATCGTTTTGACTTGAATAGTCTTCAAATGGATAAGTAAAAATATCCCACTTTTCATTGATTACGACTCACGAAGATGTTGTCTTGTATGTATGGCTGTATATGTTGTCTGAATACTGGTGTTAAACAATTAAACCTTGAGTTTAGATTGAAGTAACTCATGACTTAGACGTATTTACCCGTAGAACAGCAGAAGTACTATAACCTACTTATTTTACTGTATATTTAACTGTATGTAATTAATGTATAGGCAACAAGCACTACTCCACATACATGTGCGTTATTATCACTACCGCTGAGGCAGTACAGTAGATTAAATATTTGCATAAATTAAAAACAACTAATCACTCTTCAATGGAGTTATACAATGTTCACAAGCAACATTTATATGTATTTCCCCAGACGTGCTTAATTTTAGCTTTTTAGACTAAACGAAAGTGTGTATATCAACGTAGACACACTTACAGGAAGATAAAAACGGTGCGAGTTGTAATGTAATAATAAACGTATTTAACTGTTAAATTAACGCCACCATTGCTTGTTGCCAGAACGTGATATAAAGGTTTTCCCTTGTGATATTTACTTTTAAAAGTATTCCATCACCTGTTTATTGCTTTAAGTGGTGTACGATCAGTATTCCAGAGCCAATTGTTATAGTTCATGTGCTCAACCTGGTTCTTAAAGGTTTTGGGAAAGTTTATCTTAGAAATAAAGTTATAAGTATTAGGAGTTGAGGTTGGTGGTCGACATATAAAAGCATCAATAGAGTTAAAAATATGAAATAATAAAATTTTTCTAAAATTATATTTCTTACGTTTTACACACTAAAACGGACCCCAAGACAAGTATATATATTTTTAATTACATTTACATATTTTAACTAAAGGTTTTCTCTCCTTTTTAATTGCCTGACAATGATTAAAATATTACCTGAATGTTAGTATAAAGTAAAAAGATCCAGGAAAATTTTTAAGGAAAGATCCCAGCATGGTATTTTGTATCCCTTTCGATGCTGTGTCGTTTTGATTCTTCCAAACGCAGCGTGGTTGACAATCGATTTCTTCCAGGTCAACCAGTAAACTCGGATTGATTGTGTCATTTATAAGCTTTATATGAACATGCGTAGGTCACCTTGCGTTGTAACTGTACTATCTGATTCAACTAGACAATGTTGTACAAGATCTGTACTAGATGTTTATATTTACAAGCATTGATCTTAGTTCTTTCCTATATGGATTAAATCTAAATATACAAAAAAATAATGGTGGAATTACATTACTGCGAGAAAACAAGCCGCTAATAGTGATTCACGACTTGACTCCCGAGGCTTTGATGGCGTACTGACAGGGTTAGGTGCATTTACTGGTTATGTTTTCAAATCTCCTGTGATATCAGCACACACAATTTCGTTTTCCACTCCTGTAACCTAAATAAATATTCGACCACAAGTCGTTTCTCGTTTTGTCTCCTTTGACGACATCAATATATTGCCTCCGTTTGTTTCTCCATAAACACTTCCAGGGTGTTAGTAAAGGTAGTACCTGTGTCCGCTACCTGTGGTCGTGGGCCAACACAATATCAGTGAGAATAAGACGGACATTATTAATGGAGGATATTATTAAGAATATGTAATAATAAGAAAGATTCCATGAGTTTGGTAAATCTATGAATTCCATTATTAGAAATTTTCTATAGAAACTAAATTATAACGGTATTAATACTTAGTAATGTTTAACCGTTGTGAACTTAATTTTTATGAAAAGGTAAATCCAATGTTTAGCATTATTCTTAGAGTTTTATATGCGGTGAACTTAGAAATCTTATCCTATCAGATCCTAATAATGTTAAATCAAACTTATCTTTAATAATATTGACACATCTTTCAAGTCAGCACATTGTGCACTTGAAAGATTGGGTGCAATTAGGAGTGTAATTCAAAGTAAAATTGAACAAAATATAGAGTAACCTCTATATTTATATTACTTAAATTGCAACCGAGAATATAATATATTTCCTTTTAATATCAACCGGTGTGTCATATAAAAATATTTTTTCTTGTCATAATCTACTTGCACTACAATAATAATTAAACAATTATGTAATCTGAAAACATTAAACGCTTTATCAAGTATTAACACGGTGAAGTTCAATACGTCTAGTGAGAATTTACGGATCTAAATTATTCTCTTGTCGAGTAAGTGCATATTGTCTGTGGTAGATTGCAGCACAAGTGACGTAAGCTAGATATGTCAAATAATCAACCTAATAAGGTAGGGGAGTGTTACATGGTGGAAGGGCTACGACCTTTCCAAGGACTGGCCCTAGTACCATGTAATGCTCTAACCTGGGTGCGCATAACAGTTTCACTGCAGCCATTGCTGTTGGTTCTAGTAACAGTGGTGGAGGCACGGCAACTGCTTTAAGTACAGGCAGTCCCAATCCCTGCCAAGGTTGGTTATTAGAAGTTTTATAAGTTACATTTTAATGGATCTCATGTACATTTCCTTCGTTACATAGTTTCTGTCTGTATTTACACCACTACAATATTATCTATACAATATTATCTAAGAATTAGTTTAATAATTTACTCATTATAATTTTAACTTCATACTCGTATAATAAAAAGTTTCTTTGAACGGAATTCGGGCCTTTTTACACAATTTCCAACTTACGTTGCTGTCTGCATTTTTAACGTGTGTGCATCTATGAGTGTTCGATAGCAAAAATGTATATCTTATTTTATTTGTATATATTTATAATTTTATTTAAGAACTTAAAATAATAAAAAAGCTGAAATTCAAAAATATAAAATAACTTAAATACTTTATTTGTTATTGCTGTATATTTTTAATAAAAAATTTGGTAGGCACTGGTTGAAATAAATGTATCTAATAGACAATAAAATTATGTCTCGTCATTGAAATTTTTTAACCACAGGTCGTAGAAGTAAAATTTTGACTTGTATTCACACAATGTTACTCGTGATCTTAGGTTTTAGTCCAGATATGTAATTTATTTTACCAAAATTTGAATGCTCGCATTCTTGAAATCCTAAAGTGATCATAAAAGATAAACGGGTATATATTGGAAGATATTTTAATGAAAATGTTTGCACGAATGATAATTTCCACTATTTAAAAAATTTTCGATTAAATTACATTGTTTAAAAACTCATCCAAGCTATGTACTGCTGTCTGCACCAACTTCAATCTAGATCTGATTACAAATATGGTAGTTATTAGGTCCCGTTATATTACATATGGCTATTTCTATTACATCAAGATGTCGATTTAAATAAATACGTGTCTATTTGATCTATCTATCTGGTAATTCCATTAAAAAAGTAATAATGTTTAAAAATAATAAATACAGTTTCCCGTGTTTATAACAGTACCTAAATCAATAATTCTTAGTCACAAGATTGCTTTTCTTACGTATCCTTGACAAAGGATCTAGGGTCTCAAAGCATCTCTCTGTTTAGTATGTGGATATTAAATTCTATCTCAGGCTACTTCAAAGTACTCGAATACCAAACTTGGTACATATTAACCTGAGGGCTGGAGAATGGTTAATGACAAAGGCGCTGTTTTGAATACATGGTACGAATTTGTCGTTAATACATAACGTAATACAATTAGTTTTTAAGCCTACTTATTACGCGCAAGATATAATAAAACTTCAAATTTATAAATGATTGCCTGTAATAGAATTTAAAAATTATATACTTTGCAACATAGGTTGCTACTAAAAATCTTTTGACTCTTCACGCTTTTAAAAACGTATATTCCATTAAGATTTTGATTAAAATATGTGTCTATGCAATGTATCTAACTGTAAATTCATTAAAAAAGAATAATATTAATAAATGTTTCCACTGTATATAACAGTACTTCTTGGATACTGAACTTACGGTTGGGAAAGTTTTGCGACATAAGAGGGCAAGATAAATCAATAATGCTTAGTCATAAGATTGTCTTGTTTACGTATCCTTGACAAAGGATCTAGAGTTTCAAGGAGTCCTTCACTGTTTAGTATGTTAATATGGAATTCTCTCTCAAGCTACATCAAAGTACTCGAAATCGGAACTTCGTACATATTAGCTTGCTATACATTTTGTTAGTTTTCGGTTAGACAAACAGACAGATAAGAAATTGCCTCCAAGGATTACGTTCAACCAAATGGTAAGTTAGGACATTCACCATCATCGAACATGTTTTTGTCTAAGTAGTGAAACATTTACATTAAGTTAGAATCCATAGCTATGTTCAAATAATAAAACTTACTGTGAACTAAGAAGTTGCGTAAGCAATGCAAGGATGCGCTGAAATGAAATCTTGTCCCCCAATATTTGAAATGGACTAATTATATATAACTGTGTGCCATTATTTAAAAATGTATTTATTCTTGCACTTTAACATTCTTCTCATGGTTATCCATAAGACCTATGAAGAAATATTCGCTAACGCTAAGAAAAATCCCATTGAGAGTCATACAACATTACTTAACTCAGTTTTCCTCTAGTAGAAATGAAGAAGATAGACAGACAGACAGATAATAGTTTTTATGAACAATAGTGAAAGTTTTAACTGAAGGTCAGCTAAAAATGTGTGCTTACAAGGATTTTGGTAAGAAATTTACATGGCACATTCTTTTTAATGTATATTTTATGGAATTATATTTGACAATATTTCATTATTCTTATAAATACTTGGAAAAGTTCTTATATTAACAAATTACGATCGAAATCTTGAAACAAACCTTCATTAATTGTGTGATATTTACGTAATTTTAAATACACGAGGTGTTTCTAAACATTGAGTATCTTAAAACTCTAAACTGATATCTGTAAATTGTTTAAAATTATAATTCGTGAAATTTTTAGGACATTACAATCCAAACAGTTTTAAATTGGAGCCTATTATGAGTATAGGTTTGAATTATTTTGGTCTCAAATATAAATGAATATTTATACAGACAAGTTTAAAATTAGATGGATTTAGTTTTTGAATTATTTGCAGGAAACTTATTAAATATACCAAGGATTTATTTTTAAAAGAATTTTTTTTAAATATAACTGTAAGAATCTTGTGTTTTCATAATATTTCACTTTTAAGATAGTGGATTGTTAAAAATTTTATTCAATACTACTTATTCTTAGCCCAGAGGTCTTGTGCTCATTGTAAATAATAAATTTGATTATTACAAATTTACGGTTTACATTTCTTTAATAAATTTTTGGGATATTGAGTTAGGCATATTCGTACCAATCTAAATTACAAATAAAGTGACTAGATATGAGAGGACAATATAAATTTTATATAACTTTCATATTTTAAATGTGTTATGTAGTTTTAAACGTTCATAAACACACAGCGAATTGAGGGAATTATTAACCCTCAAAATAAGAAAACTAAGAGATATAATCTTGTCAAATTTCACCACTTTAGAAAAAATCATTCAAATTACTATTTATTTGAGGAAAAGATAGAGAGACAGACTTTGATGTTCTTGATGCAAAATTAAAATACGCTTTGATATAATTAGAGGTAGACCAATTAATAAATAAAATTGGGAATTTTTTTAATTAAATTACGAAGACATGGCTTAACAATATATCGTATCAAGTTCTTGTAGATTCAAGTATCTAAGAGAATGTATGGAAATTATCTAAGATAAACTGAACGTTTTTAATCATAACGAAAGTCATCAACGTCTGACTTGTGGTAGTACACCAGCTTGTCAGAAACTGTCAGAGAGACAATAATGAACGGCACTGTCCGCATAGTTATGTATGTAGTTGCATGTTAAAACAACTTAAGCCTAAGTTATTTGCGATTGGATTGGTCCCCAGTAATGTATATTTCTCCAATAGTAACCTCGCTTTTAATACACTAGCAGTGGCTCAGTATACTTACCACTTAGAAAGACGTAGAAAGTTTCGTTACCAGGACCTTTCCAAACATTTATTTTGAAATAGAAAAGTTGGATACAAAAGGACTAAATAACAGTTTTAGGCTAGGTGTTGAGTACATCCATAAAGACCAAATAGCCCAATCCTCGCTATGGCCTAAAAAACATTACTATTAAGCGTTTTTTATTCCGGAGAGCCAAACAGGATCAACTAGGTTAAAGCAATTTACATGACTCCTGGAATAATAAAGACAGTTTTGTTTGTGTTTGTATGTACAGTGTTTGAGTACTAAATTAAATGCTCTTACACATTATATGGAAGAAGCTAGGCCTAGCATACTGTGTTTTAACTGAGCATTGGTTAAGGTCTGAACAATACCAATATTTCTCAAAAATAGACACACTTTCCCTCTCTAGTTTATATATTGCAGAAAAAAAATTACAAAAATGGTGGTTCAGCAATCTATGCGAATGAAGGACTAACTACTCGTGTTGTAGATCTGGAACATTTTTGTTTGGAAAAAACCATTGAACTCGCTGCTACTGAACTAAATTTTGTAGGTCTGCATAGGCCTATTTTTATAATTTCGGTTTACCGATCCCCGGATGGTGACTTGGAGCAATTCCTTCAGCTACTGGACAATTGTCTGGAAAGCCTATCACTGAAAAATAAAGCTATTATCCTGTGTGGTGATTTTAATATACACCTGGAAACAACTTCCAAGGAAGAGGCGGCCTTCACTAACCTACTGCGGTGTCATAATATCTTCATAGCAAACCGTAAAACCAACAAGAGGAAGTGTCTGTTTGGACACCTTTGCCACAAACCTCGACCAGTGGGACTTCGATGTCAGTGTGGAAAATCCTCTCATTGCGGACCACTGCGCAGTCGTCTTCAAACTTAAGGCAAGATCCGTTATGGTGAGTAAGGTTGTACCTCCAATTTCATGGCACAAAAATTACAACTTTTATAAAAGGCACATTTCAGATGACAAGGCTCAACTCTTGCTTAGGGCTCTATACCAAATTGACTGGAACAGTGAACTGGTAAGAAACGGACCGGAAGTTTTTGACTCCCTTTTCACATGTTTTTTGTCATAAGTTCAATGAATTTTTTCCTCTTATTCCTACTGGTGCTCCTAAACCTAAAGTAACTCTGAGGCCTGCTGCGAGGAGTTCTGGCAAGAAATGGTTCACTGATGAGTTGAAACACCTTAAATTGCACGTGTTAATGCTGCATGACCTTTCTAAGAAAGTAACTCTAGCAAGCGTAAAAACCATTCTTGACACCCAGTACCGTAAGTATTTTAAAATTTACAGGGGTAAATTGAAGGCGGCCAAAATAGCCCAAAACGTCTCCTACATCGATTCTGCGCCAAATAGATGCAAGGCGGTTGTTATCAACCAAAACAAGGTAAAATCTCAACAATTTTCATATCCAGGTAGCCCTGACGATTTTAACACCTTTTTCATCAAATCAGTCGAAGATATTGTATCTAAGTTTCCGCAGGCTGCAGATGTGAGCCTGGACCTGGGTTTTTTTACCAACACCTAACTGCACACTTATGGAATGGGAAGAGGTAAGCCCCAAATTAATTACCGCTTTAGTGAAGAACTTTAGGTCCTCCAAAAGTCAGGATGTTTACGGCATGTCGGGTGAAGTCTTGAAGTCCGTCATCGACGCTATAGCTGACCCTCTATGCAAAGCCATAAATTGCTGCCTAAGATTTGGTGTTTTTTTTTCCTGACTACATGAAAATATCTAGAACGATCCCCATCTACAAGAAGGGCGACCATCAAGAACTGGCAAATTACCGTCCGATATCGATAATCCCGGTATTGGCCAAAGTCATGGAAAGTGTCATGAAAATTCAGCTAGTGAAATACTTTGAAGAAAACAACCTGTTCATGGTGGGGCAGCATGGTTTTAGGAGATGCCACTCCACTACTACGGCAATATTATCACTAGTTGAACAAATAACCAAGGCATTTGAGGAGGGTGAATCAATGGCGCTTACACTCTGCGATCTCAGCAGGGCGTTCGACTGCGTATCACACCAACTACTGCTCCAGAAGTTGTCTCACTATGGAATAGGTTCTACGGTCCACAAGACATTAGCATCGTATCTGCTAAACAGGAAACAGGCCGTCTTTCTGGAGGGTGCGCAGTCGGGGATCTTGCTGGTCAAGCACGGAGTGCCTCAGGGTTCTGTTCTGGGGCCCTTACTCTTCCTCATACTGGTCAATGACCTGGAACTCGAGGGTCGCTCTCTCCTATTCGCAGATGACTCAACCTTAACAACAAGAGGGAAAGATTTAAACAGAGTGAGGCAGGATGCAATAATGTTACTGGACAGGGCAAAACAATGGTTTGAAGTCAACCATTTGCAGTTAAACCCAGACAAAACCCAGCACCTGATATGCACACTCAAGAGAGACATAGGCTCCCAAACCAATGATAACGTAAAATTGCTCGGTTTTTATCTGGACCGAAGAATGACGTGGACGGCACATGTTTCTCAGGTCTGTGTCAAACTCTCCAGAGTGCTCTGCCTCCTCAGGAAATTAAGGAACCAGGTAACGGAACCCTATTTACAAACAGCATATCATGCACTCTTCCAAAGCCACATTATCTATGGACTGATACTATGGGGTCATTCTGGAGCCTGTGAAGACGTGCTGAAGCTGCAAAAGAAAGCTGTAAGAATTATAACCTCTTCAGGATACTTGGAGCACTGCCGGCCAATTTTCATCCGCCTGAATATCCTTACAGTCTACAGCCAGTACGTCTACAACTCCATCTTGCAGGTACGGGAGCAGTCTTTCAGTATACCCTCCAGAAGCGACATCCACGGCTATGACACTCGCAGAGCCCGGGACTTAAACATCGCACGATGCCGACTCTCCGGTACACTAAGGAGTTTCCCTAGGTATGGTCAAAAAGCTGTTTAACTTGCTACCGATAAGTGTGAGACATCTTGAGCATACCAAGTTCAAGACAGCCTTGCATGAAGAGCTCATAAGGAGGCCGCTTTATTCCTTAAAGGAGCTGGAA